>NW_013617417.1:233260-265245 GCF_000695525.1 Brassica oleracea var. oleracea | reverse complement strand
AGTTTCTTTCCCTAGAACATGTAGCACACGTTTCAGATCATCATGAAGCCTATCAAAGTCAGTGTTGTACACCAGAATGGTGTCAGGGCACATGATAGCACAGTTCCTAAAGAACAAATTCAAAACATGCGCAAGTTTCTCAGATTTAGAACACAAAAGATTAAGTTCAAACTGAGAATTTCTTATCCAAGGCTCCACATGTTTATCAAAGAAGGTGTTGTAAATCAGAATGTTTTCAAGGAATGAACTACCATAGAACATTTCCAAAACGTGCCTAACTTGATCAGATTCAGAACACAAAAGTTTTAGTTCAAAATCATATTCAGAATAAGAATGGACAGGTTTCAAAACAGAATCACCACAAAAATCGGTTTCTACTTTATTTGAATTCTGTTCCAGCAATGTGCTAACTATAAAATAGTACAAAGCATATGAGGATGCAAACAAAATTCCAGTGATCAGTTCATGTCCATAAGATCTCAGACTAAATCTATTTTCTTTGAAGACAAATGAATCAAACGATTTTCTAGAGCAGAAAACTAGTTGTTGCAAATCAAGCCCACACGACTTTTCAAGATGATCAAGAAAAGAAAGTTTTAGGTCATTGGAACTGACTTTATCAAACAGATCAGGCACGAAACTGATGATACAAAGTTCCTTACAGTTCTCTTTGGACAAAGGCGTAGGAGTTGTGCCGGGATCAAAGCAAAGTCGGTTCTCCATGATGATGGACGTGATGCTTAGTGGTTTCTCATCAAAGGTTGGACCAAGTTCGTCGAAATGATCATCTTCCTCATCAAAGATGGGATATAGATCAACGTCCATGGGTCTCCTGGTGTCAAGACATGGTACTTGTTGTGGGTAGTCCAATGGCTCTTCCTCAAAAACCTGTGAAACTAGAACAAGACTGAAACTAGAACAAGACTACTCGGCAAGTTAATCCATTAGTCTCTTCATTATCAATATCAAACATAAGATCAGGTTTTGGAGAAGAAAGATCACATTCATCCTCACAAGTGATCCAACTTTCCATCATCTCTTCACCATACTTATCAAAAATTGGTAAAGAATCAAAAAAATCTTTTAGATCTTCAAGGTTGTTTTCAGATTTACCCTTGGGTTTTTCCCTGATGAAAAATGATGGCTCAGCTACTGGTGCATGTGTGGAAGTGCTCTTCTTTTGGATCTTGCTGACGTCCTTGAGGATTTTCATCATTTTCGTCTCAAAGTTGTCACAGATCTCTTGGACATCAAACTGAAGGAAACGCCTCTTTGGATCAGCTTCACCTTTGGACGACTTGGACTGCTTATGCACCTCCGGTCTGGCACCTTAAATGGTTTTCTAAGGGTTGGCCTTTCCTGCACAGTAACAAACTCATCAAAAACATTCAACAAGTTTTGAGATGAATAATGAAAATTAGCCTGTCGTTGGTATTTCTCTTGGCTACTCTCCTTGAGAAGGCCAAACATCTTATCCTGAAAAGGCCAAACATCTTATCCTGAAAATTCCATGCCCCGGTGGGTTACGATGTACCCGAGGAACTTGCCAGAACTGACCCCAAATGAGCATTTTGCTGGGTTGAGCTTCATGTTATATTTCCTGAGGGTGGAGAAGGCTTGCTGCAGGTGAGATATGTGGTCTTCCGCTTCCAGGGATTTGACCAGCATGTCATCGATGTAGACCTCCATGGTTCTCCCGATTTGGTCCGCAAACATTATGTTCACCAGCCGTTGATAGGTCGATCCCGCGTTCTTTACGCCAAAGGGCGTAACCTTATAGCAGTAGATCCCTCTGGACGTCATGAAGGATGTTTTCTCCTGGTCTTCCGGATGCATAAGTATCTGATTGTAGCCAGAGAACGCGTCCATGAAGCTCATCAGCTGGTGCCCCGCGGTGGCGTGCACCAGCTTGTCGATATAAGGTAGCGGGAAGGGGTCCTTTGGACATGACTTGTTGAGGTCCGTGAAGTCAATGCAGACTCTCCACTTCCCGTTCTTTTTCTTGACTACGACGACGATGGCTAGCCACTCTGGGTACTGCACCTCACGAATGAACCCCGCGGCGAGCAGGCTCTTGACTTCATCGTTGATGATCGCATCTCTCTCAGGGGCAAACCTCCGTCTCTTTTGTCTGACGGGTTGATGTAGGGGGTCTACCTGTAGCTTATGCATGATAATCTCTGGATCGATCCCAGGCATATCTGCATGGGACCAAGCGAAGCAGTCGGAGTTAGACCTGAGGAAGTCTATCAGCCTTCTTCTCAATCCTTCGGTTAGCTTGGAACCAACCTTGAGATGCCTGGTCTGATCTCCTTTGGTTAATGGCACCTCATCCATTTCTTCTACCTCCGGTTCCTCGGTGTGATGAGTTGGAGGTTTTCTCTGTAATTGCTATAAGACCTTGGTCTTCCCCTTCAGAGTGGTCTGATACCAGGAGCGGGAATATTCTTAATCCTCTCTGATCGCCTTTATGCCCCAGGGCGTAGTTAACTTCACCATTTGCTGAAGAGTCAAGGGGACGGCCCCCATTCCGTGGATCCAGGGCAGTCCTAATATTTTGTTGTGGGACGAATCGCAATCTACCACGAGGAACTTGGTTGATACGTTGACTCCTTCGGCGTATACGGGGATGGTTACCTCCACAGCGGTTTGTTTAACCTCCCAGCTGAACCTTATAAGGGGGGTTATCCTCCGAGTTAGAGCACCTTCCTCCAGCCCCAGGTCCTTATATGCGGCCTGGATGATGATGTTTCCTGAGCTTCCATTATCTACCAGTATCCTTTTTACCAGGCAGTTAGCTACAGTGAAGGAGATAACCAAGGCGTCATGGTGAGGAGTGAGGACTTTCTCCTGCTCTTTGGCCGTGAAACTTATCTCGTCCGTTCCTAGGAGCAGGTGTTTTGGCTTAGCTGCCTCTAGGCCGTGCTTGGCGTTCCAGGTGCTTTTCTTCGTGGCTGCATGGCTTATGCCGCTGATTTCCAAACCGCCCGAGATGACATGGATCACTCGGTCCTATCGCGGTGGCGAGATGGGAGAAGCTTCAGTGGGCTTACCCGTTGTCTCCTTGCTCAGATGGCTCTTGGCCTTTTCAGAAAGGAGCTCCCTGAGGTGTCCTTTCCAAAGCAGCTTGTTTACCTCGATCTTTAGTGTGACGCAGTCCTCTGTTTTGTGATCGTGGTCTCGGTGGAAGTCGCACCAGAAGCCAGGGTTCCCGAAAGAGTCGGGGGCTTTCATCTTCTGAGGTCACTTGACCTGCTGGCCCATCTGCCTCAGAACATTGATAAGCTCCGGCCTTGAGACGGAGAGGTGAGAGATGTCTGGCCATGTGGACACTACCATCCCTTCTGCCTTCTCGATTGGCCGGTTCTGGCACCTGCCCCTGCCCCTGCCCCGGTTTCGATTCCCGGAGTCCCTAGCTGGTCTTTGAGAGGGTTTCTCGTCTTGCTCGGTTTGGTCTGGTCTGGTCGTCTTGGGATCTTGCCTTTGTTGCGCCTTGGCACGGCTGGCGAGATCTTCCTCCCATTTGACATGCGCCCAGGCTCGAGATAGGACGTCTTCCATGGTTTTGCACTGTTATTTGGTCAGCTCCTTGTAGAGGTCACCGTCGGGGAGCAAACCCCTCTTGAAATCAGAGATAGCAGTGGGGATACTGCATTTGGGGATAACCACCTTTTCTTGATTGAAGCGGGCTTTGTAGCCTCTCAGGGGTTCCGCTCGGTGCTGGAGGATTTGGGGATAACCACCTTTTCTCCAGGTCCCTGCTGCTCGCGAATTGCTTCACGAACTTGTCGCTGAGAACCGCGAAGGAGGCTATGGACCTGGAGGGTAAGATGATATACCATTGCTGAGGAAGTCCAGTCAAAGTGGAGCTGAAACTTTTGCACATGGTAGCTTCGCGTGACCCTTTTGGGAGTGCTACGGCGAGCATCCTCTGTCTGTATTGGGCGACGTGGTCTTCCGGATCAGTGGTGCTGTTAGACGCCTTTATGCTGGGGAAAGAGAAATTCATGGGCATCTCGATCAAGGTGATCTCATCCATGAAGGGAGTATCGGCGTAGGAATCGGGGTTGCTCTTCCATATGGGGGGAACTACCCCTGGGAGTCTCTCCACCATGGATTGCATGGCGTCGAGCCTATCGGAGAACATCTTGTGAAGGTGAGCGATCATAGGAGACTCCGCTCTTGCTGCTTCGTTTGATGCTTCCTTATCAGGCTCGGGCTCCGAGTCGCTGTCCTCCCCGTCTTAGGTCTGAGCGTCGTTGTCCTTTTCTCGCGTAGAAGCTTCACCTCCCGGTGCTGCAGTCGGGAGACTCGCGCCTGTCCCGGAGTTAGGTGTTTCCAGAGGCGGCATAAAGCGAACCTGGGTCCAGAATCGACGCTTCTTGTTGCTCGCTGCGTTAAGGGCTTGGTTCTCATCTCGGAGGGTAGGATTCGCCGATTCGAGCTGGCTGAGCTTCTCGGCGCTCTGCTCCAGTTGCATGGAGAGTTCGTTGAGTTTTTCCTTCAGGATCTGAAACTCCGAGGACAACTCGTGATTGGTCTCTTCCTGAACTCTATGTAACCCGGTTACTTGACCTTGCAGGTCATCGATTTGTCTTTGGAGTTCAACCTCTCTCTGGGAAGCTTCAGGTAGCTCGTCGTGCTCGTCCACCGCCATTATCACGTAGTTTAGATTACTCCCCTCCTTCTAGCGCCAACTGTTAGGGGATTTTTGTGTAGGATCTTTGTGAGTACCACGGAACGATGGACAAGACTGGTGTTTGTATTGATTTTGAGAGATGTAGTAGAAATAAAGACTTGAAGAGACGTTTTATTGAGTAGACAAACTTGGATTACAATGATTTGAGTAAGAACCCTAATTCTAGCCATCTAGCCTTAGTCTCCAAGTCTTAAAGTGTCAATCCTTTGCTTTAGGGTTTGGGTTCCCGTTATATAGTCTTCCTAAGGCGGGCCTTAGTCGGTTGGAGCAGGTTAAACTCTTCCAGATTCGGAAATATGGAAGGTACTCCTTATCGGAAGTTTTCCATTTCCCGGAGGAAGGAGGGCGATCTTGGGACCGGACCCAGAAAACTCCACAGCGGGGAACCGGGGTTCCTTCTAGTGGGGATCCAGGGTTCCTTTCAGTGGGGATCCAGAGGCCGGTGTCCTTCTTGGGGTCTGGAGGAATTCAATACCTGCGTATCTTCCCCTACACATGGTGTGGACAATCTCTCTGGTAAGACTTGAATCTGATCTAGGAGCTTCTGAATGGCTCTATAGGTCCCTGCGCGAATGTAGCATTCTTGCTCCTCAAGTCTTCAGAACGTGCCTCAACAAAGAAGTTACGCAGGAATGCGTTCTTGATGTCGACAAAGGATGTAAGAGATCCTGGTGGTAACTGCTTAAGCCAATCCAAAACCTCTCCAGCAAGTGAGTACTTGAAGAGCTTGCAGAATAGGTAGTCCTCAGGGACTCCATTGACTTTGATAGCAGATATAAGATCCTCGAACCTCTCCAAATGGTCCATAGGATGCTCGTGAGATAACCCACAGTAGGGTGTGTATCCCACAAGTGTGTAGTACTGCGGCTTCAACTCGAAATCGCCTCTCTGGATAACTAGATGACGAATAGCTGATTTGTTGGCATATAACTGATCTGGACGGTTGTAATAAGCCAATGTTCTAGGTCGAGCAGCCTCATCTACAGGTTGAGCAGCTCCCGTAGCATCAGTATTGGGCACAGGGATTACAATCCCCTGAGCATCTATCCTCTGACCTGCTGCATTACGCAGATGACCCTCCTGGTCAGGCAGGTCTCCATTCTCATCTCGCACACGAACTAAAGTCGCAACCATGTCTCGCGGCTCAGTATCGATCGATGTTCAGGATGAAGTATTGATCGATGTCGGATGGAAGATTTCGGTCGACGGAAGAGTAGCTTCGGTCGATGGTGGTTAGAGAGTGTCGAACGATGAAATTGGTGTCTTGGTCGACGTTGGTTGGCGAGTGTCGATCGATAAACTAGTGTTGTTGTCGATCAATGGGGAGCGTCTTTCTTTGTGGATCAAACGTTCCAAGCGTGCAGGATCTGATGAGAATAGCAGTGGTGTTTCCTTGTTGCTTTTGGTACTACTGGGCATGCACCTGAAAAGAAAAGAAAAAGTTTATGTCAGAAAGTGGTTTAAAAAAGTAACCTAAACTAAATCAGACTAGATCTATAGGCGATCAAAGCTCCCCGGCAACGGCGCCAAATTTGATCTCACTCAAATTACCCTAAGGAGTGAATTACTCTCTTAAATAAGAGGTTCAATTGTAGTACTTTGGGATCGAATCCACAAGGAGCTAGGGAACCTAATAAATCTAATCAGATTGATTAAGCTAGGTTGATTATGTTTAAATGGAGTTCCAATCACAAATCTCTTTGGATCTTCTCTCCAACTCTACTAAAATACTAGAAATTTTTTTCCTGTGAAAACTAGAAAACAAGAAAGCACACTTTACCTTAAACACTTTGGCAAACTATAAATATTAGGTTAAAAAATCACCAGGGTCAATCTTGTAATTTGGTGAAGTATGGGGCTCTAAGTCAGCTGGAACCAAACGGGCTTATTCGCGCTTCACTGTCGATCGATGTCACAAGGTGTGCATCGATCGATTATTTCCTCTGAATGTCGACCTCTGGTCTTGCTCGATGGTCAGCTCGGATGTCCTCTCCTTTTATCTCCAAAAATGCTCCAAAATCACCACTTTCTTCCAAATCACTCCTGAACCTATAAATATACTAAATAGACCCTAAAATATAGTAATTAGTTATTAAAACACTTATAAACCATGGCTAAAAGTCTAAAATTCATAGCCTGTCAAGTATTAAGTGGGATCCAAGGGCATAAAAGTAACGACATCGTCGCAAGCTGTGGATGCGAAACCGAGCTGTACACCATCTAGAGGAGATAGAAANNGGGGGACCATGGCCAGCTAGGGCTGTAGGTCGGGAACGGGGGCATCAAAGAACAGATGGCGGAGGGGAATGGAACGTTCGACCAATCGGTGAAGTATCTAAACCAAGTTATGGGGACTTCCGAGTTCATGATTCTCTTGAAGAGCAAGTGAGTTTATGACTCGTGAGACTCTAGGACGGAGTTCAGACAAAGGAGGGATTTCGGCCCTTAAGATGGAGTTTGCACCCTATGATGGAACAACCAACGAAGTCAAGTGTACAATGATGATGGAAAAGTACGACAAGCAACCTTTGTGTTAACAGGACAAGCTTACCATTGGAACAACAATTTGAGGCGGTTGGTCACACATCGACTGGAATGGGCTGAATTCAAAAGGATCTGTAAGAGCGGTTTTGGGAAGGCTGATGCAGTAAACCCGGTGGGCGAAATATGCAACTTGAGACACACGGGAACAATAGATGAGTATTGCAGTCAATTTGAAGAATGTCTTGGGCGTCAAACACGACTTACCGGAGAACAACAACTATGGCAGTTCTGTGCAGGACTCACATATAACTTGAGGAAGGAAGTTGAATATCTACACCCAAAGACAAATTTTGAAGCAATTGAATATGCTCGGGATAATGAATACAAAAGTGAGGATGGTAGAAGACCAAGAACATTCGGGGGTCATCTAGCACCACCAACACGTCAAACGAACCAAGTAGCCAGACTAATCACAGAAAGACAAGCAATTCAAAACCACAAGAGTCCCTCATCTAAAGTGGACAACTATCCACTACGACAGTGACAAAATCAACACCACCAAAGGGCGTTTGGAAGAAACTGACAAGAACTGAAATTTCTCAACGACGAGCTGGAGGGCTCTGCTTCAATTGTGACGACTTCTATACTCATGATCCACATATGCAAGCCAGTTCTTTTCTACATTCAGCCGGTTTTGGATGATGAGGAAGCAGACGAAGTGACAGAGGAAGAAATGGAAATTTCCTTAAATGCAATGACTGGAGAGCAAACATAAACTAGTTTCCAGGTGCAGGCTGACATGATGATTGGGAAAGGATGGGTTCTACTGGACACTAGGAGTACACATTGCTGGGGAAAAATACCCTGGAGTAATAATTCTCCAGGCCTCAGGCAGGGTACCGGCCTCCAGGATCCTGCGATATGAGAACCCGGCTCTGACCCCTGCTCTAGGTCCGCCTCCGGGTAAAATGGAAGTTTTCTACTAAGGGCGATTCTTCCATATTTCCGAATATGGAAGAGTCTGACCTGTCCAACCGACTTCTCCAAGACTATATAAGGGTAACCCATACCCTAGAATAAGGGATTGACATTCAGAGACTAAGAGATTAGAATTAGGCAGCTAGAACTAGGGTTTATACACCAAACGTTGTAGTTCCTGCTCTCATCAATAAAACATCTTTTAGTCTTGATTTCTTATACTTGTTCTCGCTCTTCTATTTTTCTGTAGTACTCACAAAGATCCTACACAAAAATCCCCTAACAGTTTGACTCTAGAAGGATGGAGTAATCTTAACTACGTGACGATTGCAATAGAAGATACCGAAGAGCGCGTTCACGCTAACCAAAGGGAGGACGAGTCGAGAGCTCAGCTCGATGTTCTCCAACATCAAGTATCCGAGTTGATCAAAGCTCGGGATACAGCTACCCAGAGCCCAGAGCTTCTCTCGGAAGTTCAAAGCCTGAAGGAGACGATAGAGGCACACTCCAAGCAGCTGGAGCAGAGCACTGAGAAACTTAGTCAGCTCGAAGCTGAAAACCTCATCCTCCGAGACAAACCCTACGTACCACTGGCAGCAAGCGAAAAAGATTCAGAGCTCAAGTCCCACCTATGCAACCTCTGGATACTCCCGTCGACAAAGAAGACAGAGCCGAGCGTCCTCGCCCCCTTGATGGGGACAAGGAAACAGAGGGGGGAAGCGGTTAAGAAAACCCGAACCCAGATTCATGTAGACAGCAACTCTGAGATGTAAGGCGATGAAGAGGCGATGGAGGCGGAAAAAATATCGAAACCCGACCTGACTGCTTATTTCGAACAAGTGTTCGCCAAGAAGTTCAATGCCATCCAATCGATGGAAGGCGATGAAGAGGCGACGAGGCTCCCAGGTGTAGCTCCCCCCATCCGGAGGAGAGATCCTGGTTCGTACTCCAACACTCCCTTCTCGGACGAGATCACATCAATCGAGATGCCGAGAAAGTTCGCCTTCCCTAACATGAAGATGTATTATGGTACCTGTTAGGGGATTTTTGTGTAGGATCTTTCTGAGTACCACGAAATGGTAGACAAGCCTGGTGTTTTATATTAATTTGCAAGTAATAAGATTGAAGGAGACGTTTTATTAGGCCAAAGAGCTGGAACTACAATAGATTGGTGTATGAACCCTAGTTGTAGCCGCCTAGCCCTAGTCTCTAAGTCTCGAAGTGTCGATCCCTTGTTCTAGGGTTTAGGCTCCCCTTATATAGTTGTCTTTTGGTCGGCTTTACTCGGTTTGAGCAGGTTAAACTCTTTCATATTCGAAAATATGGAAGGTTCTCCATATCCCTTTCTCGGAGGAGCGGGTGGTCCCTGGGACTGGACCCGGAGTGCTTCCTAGGGGGGACCCGGGGCGTCTCCTAGCGGGGACCCAGAGGCCGGTCTCCTGCCTGGGGTGATACGCTCTGGATCGAGCATCGACCTGTTTGGTTCATTGACACGGCCCAAGGTGGCGTTCTTGTTTACCCAATCGACCAAACCGAGGTTTTCATGTCGGATCATGCCAGTCCTACTGCCCGTGTCATTCCATCTGACCATTCTGTCCATGCTGATCATAATTTCCCTATCGTGCTGATCAGACCGTCCGTACTGACCCATCCGATCACCCCGACAGCCCCGCACGTACTGCCCATTGCTTCAACCCACGGACGTCCGTGATAGAGCTTTAGCAAGAACCACGACCAGAAGACTGAATTGACCGAGCTCGTCTTTCCCGACCAGTTCACCATTCTAAGACCAACTGTCAAGCCAGAATCAACTTCGATCGAGGGGATTCTCAATCAGTCTGTACCTTCTCATTTTTGGTCTGTTTGGCCTGTACCGGTGATCGTACTGATGGACTGATCCGACACTTCAATCAGTTCATGAACTTTGAGCATCCAAATTTCTCTAAGGCATCGATATTAAAGCTTTCAGATGAATTAGCCACCATTTGGTCCAGATCAGTCTGTGAGAATCATCCATCCGACCATATGGACCGTACCGGACGCGTACTGCTCCTTACTGTGGGACATACTGCAGGATACAATGAATCTGGATAGTGGCTGCCGAAGGGTTCATTCGACCAGTCAGCATAATTTTCTGTGCTTTGACTAGATATGGTCAAATATCTATTTTATATGTCTCTTTTTCATACATTTTTATTGATTGTCTTTGACTACAACTAGTGTAAGTAAGTAATCTCATTCCATCAATAAGGCAATCGATTTCTTCTTTTGAGTTTATACTCTTTGTCTTTTGCTTAGAACATTTTTTGTTTTCTTGGTGTGGTTAGCTCCAAGTTAAACGCCTCTTTCTTGTTGGACCGGTGCGTCACATCCGGCAACAGATCGAGTTTTGCTTCCTTGTCGGACCTGTGAGTAATATCAGGCGACAATCAAGCACCTTGGTAGTATCATTGGGCCATCCGCGACCCTTTGTGTCAACGTTCATTCCATCAGTTCTCCTTCCTCACGGATCGAGTCCATATCTTTTCTTACCGGTGGAGTGATCGTTCCTTAGGGCGCATCATGGGGTCTGGAGGAATTCAATACCTGAGTATTTTTCCCCAATAGTTTGCTCTTATTTCTCGATTTCGTCATCGAACTCGGGGAATAACCTGTGCACTCAAGTCAACCGGAGTTGCTCATTCTCAGAAGGCTTCCCCTAGGCAGGACATCGCTCGAGTAATCCCGCTATCCCGAGTTCCTCTCAGGCCGGACCCATACTCTGAACCCGGGGGAGGACCAGTTCCCTTGTAGTAGGCCTGGACCTGGCGGTATCTTCTTGAACCGTTGATTCTAGTCGAAGGTGACGAAGCTCGGGGCTTTTAGCGGTACATTGGAGATGATGGAGCCTGGTGCTCTGATGATTTCTGAAGAAGAGGCCTGAGCGTTTGAACGTGATGCGTATAGGCAGGTATGGAGGCTGGTACGAGTTTTGTTGAAGGTTATGGGCGCTTCAAAGAATACTTAAGTCAACTCTTCTTTTAAGAGGTACATATCTTTTTTATCTTTCTGCGAAATTTTCCTTTTTAGGGAGGATTTTCCTTTCTCCTGCGAGGACCGCGTTTCCTTTTTTAATGCTGGTCGTTTATGCCAAGGATTCTCTGGGATATTTGGAAACATCCTTGTTTCCTTTTCCGGCTCTACGAGGAGGGGTGATCTGGATGTATATAAGGGCTCGCGATACCTCTTAATCGGCCTCAATCCAACTCCAGCGCTGATTTTGACAAATATGAATCCCGAACTGCTTGTTTTTCCGTCCTCACTCGTGGGTGGTTGTTCAAGGCCACGTCTTCTTTTCACCGATCCTTTCTCATCTCCTATTACTTCTTGGGGAGATGTTCCGGAGGCTGATAGTGAAGTGATCCCGATGGCGCCCCTGAGACGTCGTCTCTCATGTTTCTTCGATGATGGTCCCCGTTCCGAGATCCGAGAGAGAGATCTTGCTGATATGCGGAGGAAATATGCGATTAATCCTTCAGTGGGGATGAGGAGTCTATCCGAGTTCGAGCTTGCTCTAGATGGAGGAGCGACTGAGGTGGCTATCTATGAAGCGTATCTGGAGGCGGGCTTCCGGGGTGAAGTATCCTCTTTCTTCGGTTTCTGTCCTTCTCAAATTACTCTTTAACCTGGAGGATTTTAATGGCTATCCAAGTACTCGGGGAACTTCATGGATTTTCCATCGGGGTACACGAGATTCTATACTCCTACTACTTTGCCCCTCTAGTGAATAAAGCAGGGTTCTATCACCTCTGATCCCGCGATGGCACTCCTTTAGTTGAGGAACCTTCAAGGGGTATTAGCGGTAATTATTCCTTCAGGGATAGTTGGAACAACCGGTATGTATTCGTGAAGATATAGTAGCCTTTCGGCTATCCTACGTCCTGGCGTACTGTCGGTAGCTCTTCTCCTTTATTCGAACCTTGAGTTTAACATTAGTTTGGGACCTCGTTTTTGTTGATGCTTTGTTTTTGCCATTAGATGTATCTCGTTCGGTTTCCTATGCTGGAGAAGCAGTAGCGAAGCTTATAATTTTTTGTATTTGGACCCTGAGGTCGCATGGGAACCCGGAGGTTCTTAGGGATGTAATGACCCCGGTGCGCCTAGGCTTCACATGGGTTCTATCCTCTTTCTAAAATTATATTTAGGCCTCTGAGGCCGTATAAGAACCCAAAGGTTTCTTCCTTTGACCCGGAGATCTTTGATTGGAACCCTAAGGCTCTTTGAAGTTGTAATGACCCCGATGCGCCCTAGGCTGCACAGGAGTTCAAGCTTCTTTTTGATTTCCTCTTTGGAACCTTGAGGCCATATAGGAACCCGGAGGTTCTTCCTTAGATCATGAGATCTTTGGTTGGAACCCGGAGGCTATAGGGGAACCCGGAGGTTCTTCCTCAGATTTTATACATAGGACCCGAATTCTTATGGGGAACCGTGGGTTTCCTCTTTGGATCGGGGGCTTGCATAAGGATCCGGAGTTCCTTGGGAACCCAAAATATTTTCTTTCGCAGGGACCGTACTCCGCCTTCCTAGGCAAGACTACTACCGGTACCTGTTTGGATTTCGCATTCTGCCACTCGGAAGCTGGCAACTATCGAGTTCCTATGCTGTATTCTACTTATGCAGGAAGTCACTGACAGGCTTTAGAGGGTGCTGGTGTGGGTGTTGTGACCCAAGTGCCAGGTGATATCACTCAAATTACCCTAAGGAGTGATTTGTACTCTCTCAAATAAGAGGTCGAGTTGTAGTACTTATGGATCGAATCTACAAGGAGCTAGGGAACCGATTAGATCTAATAGTTATATGATTAAGCTAGACTAATAGGTTTAAAGCTGTAAATAAAAATAGCAAAGCAGTAAACAAGTTGAACAAGACAATTGTTCAGCTTGGCAGAGAGTTGTTTGATGGAAGGATGGTTGCTAGATCTAGGGTTTTTGTTCAGGTAATCAGGATTATAATGATATAGAGGCTAATTGTTGCTTGCAAGATATTATAGAACTCAGCTGGGAGTACAAATCTAACAACTTCCATTGTATAGACAGTCTAATATCCAGATCTTGGATCTCAACTCTCGTTTATTGATCACAAGAAAGTGTCGATCGATTATTGTATAGGAATATCGATCGATACACTTTTCACAATATCAATCGATTAATCTATTGGATCATCGATCGATATCGCTTCTAGCAAGCTTTACGATCGGTTGAATATGTGCTCCCTAGGGTTCCTAAATCAACTCTCATATGTTTCTAGCAATCCTTGCTCAATAGAATTCAGTTCAGAGAAAAGACCAAGCCTGTAATTGTGCCTAATGATTCTAAGATAAGTGTTCTAGTTCATGACTCTAGAACACAAGCAGTAAGAACAATCCTATGATGAATATCACAACTTAGCAGTTCTATGTTTTGGGCTAATCCTTCATAACCTATATGAACCCTAAACCTAACAGGTGGATCTATTTAGACATGAAGTTTGTCACAGAAATCATAGATGAATAGATGAAAAGCATAAATAATATAAAACCAAAACCAATGGAGTTCCAGGAGGACTCTGATGGAGTTCCTCCCTTCTCTCCTCAGTAAGAACAAGAATCAAAGAAAGCTTAAAGAGCGTGTAGCCGTCAACAATGGCTTAGAAGTAACATAAACAGTGTTTTAGGTTTTCCAAGGGCATTCTGGTAATTTGTGGTTACTTCTGGACTTCAGTCGGTCATAAAATATGCTCAACCCAAATTCTGGCATCTATGTCGATCGATGTCAAGAGTTCTTCATCGATCGACATACGTTCCTCTTCTCGACAGCTTCCTCTCGCGAGGTGGGGAAATTGGGTATATCTAGTCGGAGTTATGGTGAGAAATAATCATAAGTACATAATTTAACAATTAAGAACGATGACCTGCTCATTGTCGATCGACACAATGAAGTGACAATTGTTCAGGAGGAACTAGACCCTTTGTTGAGGCGTGAAGGGAAATTCTTCGTCGTACTACCCTAAGGTATCGACGTACAACGTGTAGGAACTTGTAGTCCCTGATGATTCTTCTTTGGAATCTAAGGCTCTCAAGGGCTTCATGTTCTGATCATGTTGGACCTGTAGATTTTTCCTGGCGGTTTCGAGGAATTAATGCTCTGACATGGGAGGATCTGTAGATATTGCACCCGGAGGTGAATCTTTGTTTTACTGTCTCGAACCCAAAGTCTTTATTGACTTAATACAACATTGCAATCTGTCCTCCGGAGATGGACCACTCTTGATGTTGATTGGATGTGGGCTGTTGTCGAGATTGCGCCCGTTCCTTCCGTGGAGCCGTTCAGAATACCTTCATGATCTATATGAAAGCTTCGTGGTAATATAACCTTTGTGGGACGCGTGGTCCTGCAGTTTCTGGTCCTCTTAGCTGGTCTCAAGTCTTTACATTTGGTCATGTTGGATGTATCTTCTCAAAATCCGTCGATTACAGAGATATCCTCCTAAGGCCCGGAGGTTCTGGAATTTATCCTCCTGAAACATGGAGGTTGGTGGGCTTCGTCTCCTAGAAACCTGGAGTTCGTGGAACTGGTTCTCTTGGAACCCGAATATTTTGGGGTAGACCCTTCTGAAACATGGAGGTTCCCGGATGTTGGCGAGCTCCTCTGTCTGCCTTGCCGATGACCTTTGTACTTCTGGCGTATGGAGCAATATCTTTCCTCTTCGCACCAGGACGGCACTCCTTGTGTGCTTTTATTTTTTCAGGTAAAGCGACAGTACTTCTCCGTCCCTGGGCTTGGAGAGTATGGGTTGACATGATCTCATGTGATCTTTGACCCAGATTGGTCCATTGGCAGGAAATTGACCAAGGTTTGGAGCCAGAATCGGTTGTTTAGATAGCAGGAGTTCTCCAGGATGAGGTGATTCTTATCTTGCTTCACAGGGGTTATTGTTTCCTTCTGCATACTAGGACATGATTAGTCCACTTCTGATGTTGATCATCCACGGATATTGATTCGCTCATATTCCTTGGATTTCCTTCTTTGTAGGCGTCGTTCCATGACTCGTTGTAGCTGCTCTCTGCCCCCGCTTGGTGAGCCACTCTCAGTGTTTCACGATGTCATTTAACGTACAGGCTACTCTCTGCTTCCCTTTGGGTGAGCCACTCTCAGCGTTTCACGATGTCATTAAACGTCTAGGCTGCTCTCTGCTTCCCCATGGGTGAGCCACACTCAGCATTTTATGGACGTCATTCGATGACTCGTCGCCTCTTCTTGAATCTCCTTTGCCACAGGCATGTTGATGGGAGTTGTTGATGCGTGTAGCCCCTTGGGTTAACGCTTAGCTCATCTGCCCCTGCTTTCCTCGTGGACGTGTCTTCCTCAGAGGTATATCAGGGTACATGGCCAGGAAAAGCGGTAGTAAGGTGGTCGGAACCTTGGATCTAGAACTTGGAAGCTGGGATCCGGAACCTGGATGCTGGAACCCGGAACCCAGAGGTTTAGCTTTTCCTTTTGGATGAATAATAGCGGGAACATGTGTTCTCCGGCTTCTTTTACTCCCATTTGCTCCAAATGAGTAGAGGGTATGAAGACCAGCACTCCTTGATGTAGTAATAGCGTTTTCCTAGGCTCCTTTGCAGGAGGCAGAGCGGCAGTGTTCCCGGCCCTTGGGCAGGGTTCCTTTCGCAGAAAGACTCCAATGGAATTTGATGAGTACTCAAAGGCGTTCTATCCACCTAGCTATCAGGCTTATCTAGGATTCCATTACCACTTAGATTATAGAACCTAAAGAGAAAGGTGGTTCTCTAGTTACCTCTTAGTGGTTATTTGGTATGCCTGCAGTATTTCCAGGAACTCGTCGTCTGGCTCCTCCAGCTTTTGGAGTTCGCCAAAGTTGTAAACCCGGCCGGAAGATGTTGTGCCCTGTTAGAGGACCTGTTATCTTTCTCATACGTGGCGGAGTTGTGAGCCTGGAAGCATTCCTGGTGTCTAGGGCTTGCTAGATTGTTGCTACTGAATTGTTCATTGATATTGATGTTGGTGATGACTGCTCCTAGTCAGGATCATTAAATCAAAAGGTTGCAGGGACGCCGAGCCTGATGGAGACACGTAGCCTGATGGAGGCGCGTAGCTTAATGGAGGCATGTGGCCTAGGGAGCACGGGGCTCTAGTGGGCACATGGTCTACTGGGCACGTAGCCTTGGGAGCATGGGGCTCTAGTGTGCACATGGCCTAATGGGCACATAGCCTTGGGAGCACGTATCTCTGTAGTTGGTAGGAGTCATATGTTCTAGGGGGCACATGGCCGGAACAGATGATAGACATGTCGATATGCTGCAGTGAGCATGATGTGTCGAGGTGCTTCACTGAGCATGGAGGGACCCTGCTGATGAGCTGGAGAGCGTGGCCTGAGCCAGTAACTAGAGTTGTAGACGTGCTGCAGGGAGCATATTTCTTCATCTAGTTGACAGTAATCTCAGGGATTCGTCGATTAAAAGCCTATAGATGAAGATGGTCTTCTAGGTGCGAAACCTTGCCTTCGCGGTTGTAGAATTGGTGAGCTTTGGTTATGGACGTCTTAGACCCATTTTCTTTAGGTTTAGAAACCTATATTTATAGTGGAGGTCGTGCCTCCCTATTAGGATTTGGAAATATTCATTATATCCTTAGATGAGATCAGGAGAATTCCTGCTCCTGCTACCAGACTACTCTGAAGAGAAAGACCAAGGTCATATAGCAATTACAGAGTAAGCCTCCGGCTCATCACACCGAGGAACCGGAGGTGGAGGAGATGGACGTGGTAGACTATGGATTTGACCCATTTTCATCCATAGTTTATAGGTGTTTTTACTAATAATTATTATATTATAGAGTCACTTTATTATATTTATAAGATCAAGAGTGTTTTAAAGATAAGTGATGATTTTGGAGCATTTTGGAGTTATTTGGAGCAAGCATCCGAGATGACCATCGACCTCGACCATCGGTCGATATTGGAGATGAATAATCGATCGATACTCACATATGTGTATCGATCGGCGTGCAGAAAGCTCGTTTGGTCACAGCCGACTTGAAGCCCCAGTCTTCACCATTTTACAAGATTACCCCTGACGAGTTTTATCCTAATTATATAAGCTTTGCCGCCGTGATAGAGGCAGAGAGTGCTTTTCTTGTTTTATTATTTTTCACAGCAAAGGTTTTTAGGATTTTGATAGATTGGAGAGAAGATCCAAAGTTATAATTTGTGATTGGAAGTCCATTAATATTTATTTACTATTCTAATGAAGTTTTCATACTTAATTGTTGTTATGAATTGCTTAGCCATGTCTGAGTAGTTCCATTGTTAGATTTTAGGGTTTAAATAGGTTAGGAGGGATTAGCCCCAACTATAGATTTCTGAGTTGTGATAATCATCATTAGGATTGTTCATTAATGCCTGTGTCTAGATTAGCTACCTAGAACTTGGCCTAGGATTGATTGATAAAAGCGAGAGCTTCATTCTCATCTTGAAAACATTCTAATTGAACTATGTTTCTTGCTATGAGAAAGGCAAGAGCTGATCTAGTGAGCTTAGTAAGCTATAATTCAACCCACACATAAAGCTTGACTAGAGCGTGTCGATCGATATCATACTTGAATAATCGATCGACGGAGCAAAAGGTGTATCGATCGATATCCCTACAGGATTATCGATCGACACTTTCTATTGATCAAAATAACGAGTGTTGAGATCATTAGATCTAGTTAATGGACAAGTCCAAACACTGCGAACGCTGATGGACTTGTTGACTAAGTAGTTGAGCATTACATTATCATGCATGCAACTCATTAGGCATCTGTTAGATTTGTACTCCCAGTTGAGTTCTATAATATCTTGCAAGCAACAATTAGCCTCTATATCATTATAATCCTGATTACCTGAATAAAAACCCTAGATGTAGCAACCATTCTTCCATCAAACAACTCTCTGCCAAGCTGAACAATTGTCTTGTTCAACTTGTTTACTGCTTTATTTACTGCTTTTCTATCTTTATTTACTGCTTTAAACCTATTAGTCTTAGCTTAGTTATATAACTATTTGATCTAATTGGTTCCCTAGCTCCTTGTGGATTCGATCCCTAAGTACTACAACTCGACCTCTTATTTGAGAGAGTATAAATCACTCCTTAGGGTAATTTGAGTGGTATCAAATTTGGCGCTGTTGCCGGGGAGCTATGATCGCATATTTATCTAATTTTTGTTAAGTTTCTGACATAAATTCTTTCTTGGATTTTCAGGTACATACCCAGCAGTACCAGAAGCAACAAGGAAACTCAACTGCTATTCTCACCAGATCCTGCAAGTTTGGAATGTTCGATCCGCAAGGAAGGGCGCTCTTCATCGACCGACAACAACACTTCTGTGTCGCTCGATTCTACTCAACCACCATCGACCCAGACACTAGTTCCATCGACCGATACTCACTCCCCACTGTCGACCGAAAAAATCACCTTCCATCGACCAACATCTTTTCGACCCAGACACTAGTTCCATCGACCGATACTCACTCCCCACTGTCGACCGAAAAAATCACCTTCCATCGACCAACATCTTTCATCTGACATCGATCGATACTCCATCCCAGACATCGATCGATACTGAGCAGCGAGAGATGGTTGCCCCTTTGATACTTGTACGAGATAACAATGGAGACCTGCATGACCAGGAGGGTCATCTGCGTAATGCAGCAGGTCAGAGGAAAGATGCTCAGGGGGCTGCTATCCCTGAGCCTGATGCAAATGCTACAGGTACTATTTTACCTGTGGATGAGGCTGCGCAACCCAAAACGTTGGCTGACTACAACCGTCCAAATCGATACTACACCAACAAATCAGCCATTCGTCCTCCCACTATAGAGAGGGATTTTGAGTTGAAAGCGCAGTACTACACGCTTGTGGGACAGCTACCCTACCATGGATTATCCCACGAGCATCCTATGGCCCATCTGGAAAGGTTCGAGGATCTGATTTCTGCTATTAGAGTCGAGGGAGTCTCTGAGGACTACCTGTTATGCAAGCTCTTCAGGTACTCACTTGCTGGAAAAGCTCTGCATTGGCTCAAGCAGTTACAACAAGGATCTCTTAAATCCTGGAACGACATCAAGAATGCATTCTTATGCAATTTCTTTGATGAAGCGCCCGCTGAAGACTTGAGGAGCAAGATTGCTACATTCACTCAGGAGCCTGCAGAATCATTCAGGGGCTCTTGGTTTAGATTCAAGTCTTATCAGAGAGACTGTCCACACCATGGATTCAATGAAGTATAGAGGCATCGCGGTGCAGTACCAGATGGCTCTTTATGCTTCCAGCAATGGAACCTTCAACACCAGGAATCCAAAGGAGGCAGCCAAGGTTATTGAAAACCTAGCATTCAGCAACAACACCAAGAACACTGATATTGAGAGGAAAATATCTGCCACCATCCTTGGGAATGATCAGATGGATGAGGTGAAGGCAAAGCTTGATAGTGTTCACAAGCTTCTCAGGAAGTAGGTTAGCTTTGCTGAGGATGCAGAAGCTACAAACGGTAGAGCAGAGTGTGGAAACCAAAATTCGCACTGTCGATTTCTGATAAAATTAGGAAAGTCAAGAAACCCTAACTTTCCCAGAGGTCCCGGATTCTCTGCGAGAGCCAACGACAAGTAACCAAATAAATGCGGAAAATATGTAAAGACAATAAAGCGAGTTTAGAAAGAGTTGATTTTATTTCGAACCCGCATAAGAACGTTGCGATCATTACAAAAGATTACAAAACCTTCGGCCGCAAGAGCTGTCAGTGAGTTCCGTAGTTCTAACGACCAAAAACCTTAAACCTAGTTGAGTCGCAGCTCGATAACAACAAACAAAAAAGATGTGAAAAAGGTTTTGATTTGGTTTCGGACTGAACCTTATGAAAGGCTGCCTACGTACCACTTTTGAGGATCAAGTCGAACGTAGTTCGATTGAAAGAGTAGAACAGGAGATCAAACTGCCTGGGCCAGTTTGTCTAGTAATCGGGTGCCAGGCATAGAAACAGAGCATGTCGAGAATAATGCCTAAAAGTTTCTAAGTGCAGAGAGTTCTAAGTCTGAAAGAATTGTCCTTTGTGCCTCTCGCCTAGGACTCCTTATATACTTGCTCCTAGGTCGGTTTGCGCCTTTCCCCTTCTGCCTTTAAGCCGTCATAGCTCAAAAATGGAGGTATTCCAATTTTCCCGAGCTTCGTGATTATCTTCGGAAACTTCACTTATCCGCGGAAACTTGACATTTATCTTTCCTTACAAACCAAGCATAAACCGTCATTAGGCTTATGGGTTTTCGGTTAAGAAATAGTAAGTGGGCCGTCTTTGACTCAAAAGGTTTATTACGGTTTCTTCGTAAAAACAAACTTCCCACGGTTTTTATCATAAAGTTGGACTGATGACTTCGAGTGATGAGAAACAAAGAATGGTTTAGCCATGGCCTACGGGAGATAGCATTAAAGAGTAGACGAGAATGCATAGATTCGTGTCGTATCGACGTTTTGGGAAAGTTTGGTCGCTACGTAGCGACCGAGCTTGGCTGGAACTCGGTCGCTACGTAGTGACCGAGCCGTGTGCGTGCTTGGTCGCTACGTAGCAACCGAGCTTGGCTTGAGCTTGGTCGCTACGTAGCGACCGAGCCGTTTGCGTGCTCGGTCGCTATGCAGCGTCCGAGCTTGGCTGGAGCTCAGTCGCTACGTAGCGACCGAGCTTGGCTGGAACTCGGTCGCTACGTAGTGACCGAGCCGTGTGCGTGCTTGGTCGCTACGTAGCAACCGAGCTTGGCTTGAGCTTGGTCGCTACGTAGCGACCGAGCCGTTTGCGTGCTCGGTCGCTATGCAGCGTCCGAGCTTGGCTGGAGCTCAGTCGCTACGTAGCGACCGAGCTTGGCTGGAGCTCGGTCGCTACGTAGGGACCGAGATTAGCTTGAGCTCGGTCGCTACGTAGTGACCGAGCCGTGTGCATGCTTGGTCGCTACGTAGCGACCGAGCTTGGCTTGGGCGTGGTTTAATGGCCATACTTGACCTTGTCCGTGGCCGATTTGGATATGTGTCCGTTGCCTCCGGACAATCAGCATTTAGCGGTTCGATTGAGATTAGAACAAGATTTTACCGCAAGACTCTTTGTGAAGATTCTTTTTACGAAGAATAACTTTAGTAAAAAATGTTCACGCTGATTTTTGCGGAGATTTGGACATTAACTTCGCGTAACCGTTTTCGACCCCAACATACGTAGCGACCGACTAAGTGGCTTGAACTAACCAACATACTAACCTTTTCTGATGTTCCATGAACGTGTTCTTGGCCTACGAGTGTTTAGTTTCGATGAATGAACTGAGATTGGTGCAATATTTCAACGCAAGATTCTTCGTAAGAGTTATCTTTACGAAAAACACTTTTCGTAAAAACGTTCATGCTGGATTTTACGGATATATGGATGTTAACTTCGTCGTGTCCGTTTTTCGTCCCAACAGAGTTTTAGACATTGATTCCGTCGTGACCGATTTTGACCCCAACAGTTAGCCCCCCAGCTCGTTAGAATTGTGAGCTTTTAGCGTGAGGTTCTAGCGAGTGGCTTGGCAAGTTAGGAAATTTAGGCGGAATTAATGGTTGAAAAGGTCCTTCGTATGTGGTCTTATCGTTGTTCTGAGAGTGGAATGCGATAAGATTGGGGCTGCGCCTTGTGAAGGCTGCCTACGTACCCTTGTCGAAGGGATCAAGCCATTCGTAGTTCGCCTTGGAGTTGAGATTCTTAAGACCTGTTTTCCAGTGAAACCTCTACGGTCTAGTTTATATGTCGTGTAAAGGTTATCAGGCATGTTGCTGCCGATGGCATTTTATATTGGTGTAGAGGGATAAAGCCTTTCGTAGTTCGCCCTGTGTGAACTGCTATATTCGTGATCTGTTTCGAGAGTTTTCCGCAGTGCATAATCTTGAGGGATTTCTGAAGATGCTCGAATATTAGCCAAGAAACAAATTTTGGGATCTCGTACCAGGGTGTTTGATACTATGCCTAGAGATGTTAGAGACCAGTTTGCTGGGTTTAGAGAAAGACCTAGGTCTAATCTCGGCTTACGTTTCCCGTATTGTTTTCGACCTGATTCCATCCCGCTTTAAAGTCCGCGATATGTTCTCTGCTTACGTGACTTGTATGGTAGAAATCAAGCATCTCCTCGAGGACAATTTTTAAGACTCCCGAAAGTGCTGACCAAAATATCGGATTTTTTTTTTATATATCTCCGTTTCCCTTGTGTCGGGTGTACGAGAGCTATCTTTACGAGATGGCTAAGTCTGTTTAGGACGTAAGAGTTTGTTGTGATCAGCAACAAACTTATCGGTAGATATTACCATTTTTGAGTCTTCGCGAAGAATACGTGTTTGAAAAGATGTTAGTATGTATGACTGTTTGGTCTTCCAAGAAGGTGCCTTTATCGAGGAAGGTAATTTTGTCGAAAAATGGTTTTTCAGGCATCTGCAACGTCTCGCAGTGCTGAAGATTCATTTTTCTTTCGTATGCCGCGTTTCATGCTCGAAATGTTCGCGGGCTTGAAGATGTTTCGCGATATTGCAAGGGTTTAGTCTTTACCCTGCGTCGGAGAAACATTTTTGGTTTGTCTGCGGATGTTCGTAGGCAAAACTGTTATTGCTCTTCGGAAGCTAATAGTTTGATTTGCGATTGAGGAATTAGGACCGCAGGGTCGCGTAAATTTGTACATGGGAAGAAGCGTTTTCGTTCATAGTGCTTTGTGAAGTGTTGGCCTTCCGAGATCTATTTCGTGCATTTTTGAGGATGTTTCGTATAGCTCTAGGAGCTTCGTTACGAATTTTTCCTTACATGACGTGTATTATGGGTAAAACATGGCGGGCTTAAAGTGAATTGTGGAATGTATCGAACATGGTCGATTGTCGACAAGTTTTGGTTTTCCGTTAACCGTTTAGTTGTTAGGACTGAGTTTCGTTACGAAGAATTTATCATATGATTTCCGACTGTGGGCTATACGATAATTATTATCTTAATAGTTACATGACGTTTTTAGACAAATCGTTGATTGTCGTTTAGCCGTTAAGTGATGGAGCGATTGTTTCTAAAATAGTTTGGCTTGGCGTGAAGGATGTGTTCACTCAGATTGCCAAGGATGTTGTAGGTCAAGGATTAGACCATGGTACTTTAACATTTAAGGTCATGTTAGTTTTTGATCGTCCTTAAAGGGGATGGAAAATTATGGTTTAGACCTTTACTGGAAGGCGTAATTGACCGAGGGCCAAAGAGCTCTTGTCGAGATTGATAGGCCAAGTTTGCAAGAGTTATCCGTGTTACGATGGCTGATAGTCATAGAAGACGATTCTATGTTTATGTTTCAGTTATACGATGAATGTTTCGTATAATGTTACCTATAGTCTTATGAAAATTGATTCGTTTTTGTCTGAGGAAGACGTAGCCTAAGAGGGTTGATACAGAACTAGTGCGGAGTCAGTTGCGGGACGATTGCCTGCTCGGATGTGACCGAGGGGAACGAAACGCAGATGCCAGTGAGCCGCATGGCTAAAATATGAGATCTATTAAATCGTAACGAAGAGATCTCTCTTTAGATTGGTCATCCAAAGTCAGATTTTACAGCTTGGTGTTTGCTATACAAAATATACTTCTTCGTAAAACCAGTTATGTTTACTTTCAAAAGTTTCTTCGTAAGACTTGGTCTGATTGTACGAAGGATTTTTCGTGTAAGTAATGGGGATTGGTTTTACGAAGATTGTAAATCGGTGATATGTGTACACATGTCAAAGTAGCGTTGTTTCTGCAGGTTTTACGAGAAACATTTCTGCTGTGATTTTGATCTTAGGTGAAAGTTGCTTGGAGTTACTCAGTGAGTGTTACCGAAGTTTATTTCACTGCGATCTAGTCGCAGAACTTTTTTCATTGGATTTTTTAGAGGATTTTCATGACACATTCGTTTCTGGAACGAATTGGTCATCCAGAGGTACATCTAGCCAACGATCGGGAAGAAAGGGTTCCCTTTAATGTGCTCGATGCTACATTTATTCTCGAGTTTTCTTCGTCACAAATGTTCTCGATGCTTTTCCGTGACTCACTTGGTTCATTGGAAACTGAAAGAAATGCTTTGATGCTTTAAGATTTCTCATAGAAATTTTTATACGAAAATGGCTTTATAAAGCCGGAAAGGAATTCAAGACTTTGGCTAATCGTCGAGTTTCAGTTTGATATTGGTGCAGGTTTTCTATACGCATGATTGCGACAAGAAATGTTGTATAGTCTTTGAGATTATGTTCGTGATCGTCTGGATATGTTGTTAGCGTTTAGACGGATTTTGGATTGTCGTTTGCTTTTTTGGAACGATTTATGGAGGCATCGTATTGCCAAAATGTTTTTCTGCCTACTGTTGCGAGAGTTTGGTTTGACGAAAGCGTTTTCTTGATGACAAGGCAAAAGTTTTTGAAGTTTGGAAGTAAGTTTGGGAGTATACGAGTATAGTATATGTACCTACTCCTCCCCCCCCTTTTTTTACGAAAGAAAACGGTTGAACCGATACCTTGAAGGGTTGTGTACGTTTCTTCTTCCGAGGATTGGAATGATCGACAGTCTTGGTCGATTTAAAGACGACGCTGGGACTGTGATTTGGATGTTGACGACTTGGGATATGTCGGCTTTAAGAAAATCGCTATAAAAGAATATGTTTTAAGACGACGTTCGTGTCTCTAGTTCTTTCTTTCTTTAGGAAGTGATCTGAATATGCGTGGCGATCATTTCTCAATTTTCAGAGAGTTTAGATCGTTTTGCAAGATCTGCCTGAACAGTCATGGAACAATATACCAGGACAGGAAAAATCGCCTAAGACTTAGTTCGCTAGACTATCAACGTAGGTTTTAAATACCCTAAAGTTCTACGACAGTCTCAAATGCGTTTCTATTTCTTAGTAATTTTCTACAAAAATTCCAAGTCTGCTTTCAAGTCGGAAATACCTTAGTTCTCTCGAAGATTCGGGTTAGCCTCTTCTCCGTTTTGCTTGCTCATTTACCCTTACTCTTTTCGTGTCTGTCTGCCCATTTCGAATAGCTAGAATATTGATTCTTCCTGGACTTCTCTGCTTTCCTGGCCGTGTTTAGGCTGTTGCCAATATTTGCGGGTTTTTTTTGATCCATGTTTCAATCAGGTGATGAGATTTTGGCGACAGATCGAGGGGCGAGAGGAAGGATGGTGAGACCGTGGAGAGTGGCGGATGGGCGAATTTTGATTCTCTGATTTCGCTCCATTTTCCTTATCTGAGATTCTTTTTCTACGATTGTTGTTAGATTTTCGAAGGTTGTCAAATGTTGCCAACTTTAGTTTTACGAAAGTTTTTTCGAAAAATAATATCGAGTTTAATTTTGAGAAAGTTATTCCGCAAAATATTATCGATTTTAATTTTACGAAAGTTGTTTCGTAAAAGGTCTTCAAGTTTTGGTTGTACGAGAGCCGTGTCGAGGTTAATTATTGCAACCAAACTTAATAAGAAGTTTTTCTCATATCCGTGGGATTGATCTGTGGAAGTTTCGAGTAGTTTTTTCCGAAGTAAGATTTTGGTGACAAACATCGACAACTCGCGGAATTTTTTACTAGGTGACAAACATCGACAACTCGCGGAATTTTTTACTATGGAAGTGATACTTGAATTCTTATGAAACCTTAGGCTTCAGAAAACGTTTTAGCGGTGGGGATACGATCTCCCGTTTTGCTTTATTTAGTTTTCATCAGATGTTTTAGGTTTCGAGTGATTCTATAGAAATTAACTTCGTTTCTCTGAAAGTTATTTGGAAGAAGTACAGCCGTGGGGGTTTCATAACCGATTTGCTGCGCTTCCTTTTTCTACGATAAATCTAGGGCTTTTCCGAAAGATATTCGGAAGAAGGACAACGGTGAGTTATGTACATGATTTGCTGTGCTTCCTTTTTTCCGCGACTAACCTAGGGTTTTTCTGCGGTTTTGGGGAGAGGAGGTTTTACTTTTCCAAAAAGTTTTCGGAAAACGTGTTTTGGTAAAACCCTTACACGTTGAGATTTCTTTAGTTCGGTAATGAGCCAAACTTACGGGGTTTGATAAGATTTATTGTTTCCCTTTATGTTTAGGAAGAGAAATCGCGAGCTCGTTTCATTGCACTTCCTCTGGTGAAATGCGCGGCAAGGTTTTCGATTTTCTCAACAACTGTGGCGTTTGCGTAAGCGTTGGCCATAGGCGCAATGGCGGCTGGAGTTGTCTTACCAGCGTTGTTGCGAACTGCGATTTTGTCTTTCGTATTTCCAGACATTGTTTTGATCAAGCGTTTTGCGGCTATGAGTTAGAGTAATCCGTACCCCCTCCTTCTAGCGCCAAACTGTGGGAACCGAAATTCACACTGTCGATTTCCATTAAAATTAGGAAAGTCAAGAAACCCTAACTTTCCCAGAGGTCCCGGATTCTCTGTGAGAGCCAACAACAAGTAATCAAATAAATGCAGAAAATATGTAAAGACAATAAAGCGAGTTAAGAAAGAGTTGATCTTATTTCGAATCCGCGTAAGAGCGTTGTGATCATTACAAAAGATTACAAAAGCTTCGGCCGCAAGAGTTGTCAGTGAGTTCCCTAGTTCTAACGACCAAAAACCTTAAACCTAGTTGAGCCGCAGCTCGATAACAACAAACGAAAAAGATATGAAAAAGGTTTTGATTTGATTTCGGACTGAAACTCATGAAACGCTGCCTACGTACCCCTTTCGAGGATCAAGCCGAACGTAGTTCGATTGAAAGAGTAGAACAAGAGATCGAACTGCCTGGGGCAGTTCGTCTAGTAATCGGCTGCCAGTCATAGAAACAGAGCATGTCGAGAATAATGCCTAAAAGTTTCTAAGTGCAGAGAGTTCTAAGTCTGAAAGAATTGTCCTTTGTGCCTCTCGCCTAGGACTCCTTATATACTCGCTCCTAGGTCGGTTTGCCCCTTTCCCCTTCTGCCCTTAAGCCGTCATAGCTCAAAAATGGAGATATTCTAATTTTCCCAATCTTTGTGATTATCTTCGGAAACTTCACATTTATCCACAGAATCTTGACATTTATCTTGTCTTACGAACCAAGCATAAACCGTCATAAGGCTTATGGGTTTTCGGTTAAGAAATCGTAAGTAGGCTTCGAGTTGCGTTTTAGGTCACTTTGGGCCGTCTTTGACTCGAAACGTTTATTACGGGTTTTTCGATAAAAAAAAACGTCCCGCGGTTTTTATCATAAAGTTTGACTGATGACTTCGAGTGATGAGAAACAAAGAATGGTTTGGCATGGCCTATGGGAGATAGCATTAAAGAGTAGACGAGAATGCATGGATTCGTGTCGTATCGACGTTTTGGGAAAGCTCGGTCGCTACGTAGCGACCGAGCTTGGCTGGAGCTCAGTCGCTACGTAGCGACCGAGCCGTGTGTGTGCTCGGTCGCTACTTAGCGACCGATCTTGGCTTGAGCTTGGTCGCTACGTAGCGACCGAGCTTGGCTAGAGCTCGGTCGCTACGTAGGGACCGAGCCGTGTACGTGCTCTGTCGCTACGTAGCGACCGAGCCGTGTGCGTGCTCGGTCGCTATGGCTTGTGCGTGGTCCGATGGCCATACTTGAGCTTGTCCGTGGCCGATTTGGATACGTGTCTGTTGCCTCCGGACAATCGGTATTTAGCGGTTCGATTGAGATAAGAACAAGATTTTACCGCAAGACTCTTTGTGAAGATTCTTTTTACGAAGAATAACTTTCGTAAAACATGTTCAAGCTGATTTTTGCGGAGATTTGGACATTAACTTCGTCGTAACCGTTTTTGACCCCAACATACGTAGCGACCGACTAAGTGGCTTGGTCCTTTACTACGTAGCGACCGACTCGTTCGCCGGTCGGTCGCTCTGTAGCGACCGACTAAGTGGCTTGGTCGGTCGCTACGTAGCGACCGGCTCGTTCGCGGGTTGGTCGCTATGTGGTGACCTTTTTTGGATCCTTTTCCGATGTTACATGAAGGTGTTCTTGGGGTACGAGTGTTTAGTTTCGATGAATGAACTGAGATTTGTGCAATATTTCACCGCAAGATTCTTTGTAAGAGTAATCTTTACGAAGAGCACTTTTCGTAAAAACGTTCATGCTGGATTTTACGGATATTTGGATGTTAACTTCGTCATGTCTGTTTTTGGTCCCAACAATGTTTTAGACATTGATTCTGTCGTGACCGATTTGGACCCCAACACAGAGGAAGAAGAGGTGAACTACATTGGTGGAACTGGATTCCAAGGTTCTGGAAACCAGGGTTGAAACAGAAACTCCGATGGAAATAGGAGTAATTTCAACCAAAATTCACAATACCAGAAACCCTACAAAAACAAATACAGCAACAAAATGAATTATGGAAGTTCCTACTACCAGAAGCCACCGCCGCCTACTCAAGAGAGCAAGATTGAAGAGATGCTTGATAGAGTTCTTCGAGCACAGCAGCGAATGACAGTGGACTTCAATGGGAAGATAGATTCTGTCTACACCAACCTGAACACAAAGTTTGAGACTTTGAGCACTCATGTGAAGAAGCTGGAGATGCAAGTTGTGCAGACAGGAGATGGTGTTAAGAGGCAGGAAGCCTCGACAAGAAGGGTTGGGGATGATGTGATGAAACACCACGTGAATGCCATCATTGAGGATGATTTTTGGCAAGTGGTGAAGGAAGAGAAGCTGCAAGAAGGAGATTTTGAGGTAGAAAGTTTGATGAGTTTCGGCGGATCACACTGATGTCGATCGATGCCAGACCTAGAACATCGATCGACATACATTAGTCCAAATCGATCGACAGGAACTCAAGAGCATCTATCGACGATGCCTATGGAGTCAACCGCATCTTGCAATGCCGTGAAGATTCTAACTCACGAGGAGTTCGCAGCAAAACACCTATATCCGCCCAGCCCTGTTAACGTACGAATCGATCGACATGCTAACAACAACATCGATTGACACTCAGAGGCTGCCATCTATTGACAACCTCCAGTGTCTATCGATCGACGAGCACCTATTACCTACCGAGTGCAGATGCCAAAGATAGATGTTGCACGACTTAATGCACTCAGGCCTAAACCCAAACCTTCAGAATACCCATCAGAGACCGTCAGGACACCTTCAGATGATGGAGAAGATCCTATGGAAGAGGATAGGGTTCCTACTGGAAGAACCGTAAGGAGAAGAAAGGAAAAAGTGGCGAAACATCTGAAGAGAGGGGCTAATGAAAAGGAAATGAAAATTTCCGAAAGAGAGTCTTCAGGATTCCTCTAAATAAGCCATTCGAAGAGGCTTATTATACCCACAGATTGTCGATGTTCTTTAGAGAAACTAGAGAGAAAGAAGAAGACATCAGGATAATGTTCTATGAAGCTAGAGAGAAGATAAGAATGAGGATTATAGTAAAGAAGAAGGGCGATCCTGGGCAATTTGCAATACCATGGACGGTGAAGGGTATTGAGTTCCCACATGCCTTGTGCGACACAGGAGCATCAGTCAGAATCCTACCTAGGGTTATGGCAGACCATCTGGGTCTGCAGGTGGAGCCTTCGCAGGAATTGTTCACTTTTGTGGATTATTCCCAGAGGAACTCAGGAGGAATTGTGAGAGACCTAGAGGTGCAGATTGGTAATGCCCTAGTTCCAGTTCATTTCCATGTCTTGGAAATCAAGTTAAACTGGAACTCTTCTCTACTACTTGGGAGAGCTTTCTTGTCAATAGTGGGAGCAGTGTGCAACTTGCAAACCAACTAGTTATGTCTAACTCTCATCGATCTTAATGCCCACTACGACCCTATGCCAGTCAAACACCACAGACGATCTCCAGAAGAATCAATGATTCAGGAATCATTGCAGCTTGCCACTGTGGAGCCAAGTACGAGACGGAATACTCAGCGTCGATCGAGACTCCCACAGCAACATCGATCGACAGTGGCTATCAGAAATCGACCGACATACCACATGACGAATCGGTCGATAGTCGTCCAGATGATTGGGAGAACGACTACTACAATCCCGCTATTGCCGCATACACTAGACAACTCATGCATATAGAAGAGTATGATGAAGACTATGAGGAAGAACGAGCTACTGAGTACATAGCCATCATTGATGAGGAAGATAAACTCTTACATCATTCCTCCTAGAAAAGGATTGCACCATCGATCGACATGACAAGCTGGCCATCGATCGACACTCAACCTCATCAACGATACCGAAAACGAGCATCGACCGACACTGCCTACTACAAATCGATCGACACTGAAGTCAACCGTGCACAAGAAGGAGACTACTTGATTGGCAGTTGGGCTGATGAACACCACCACGAAAGCTTTGAAGTAGAAACAGCAACCTACGCACCAGGAGCAGATAAACTATAAGACAGTTTCACAGATGAGGAGCTGCTCAACATGCAAAGACGCGATGGAACAGATTAGATTGGAGCAGAAGCTGCTTGGGAAAGAACTCGTTTCAGCCATCCGATCGACGGGGCAATCCGGCCATCGATCGACACTCATCACCAACAATCGGTCGACAACAACCATGCAAAATCGATCGACAACCATCCAATACCAAACACCACTGTAAGCGAAAAACATAAATTCGATTACCAGTGTCTAACTCCAGACGAATTTGGTATTTTCAGGAACCCTGATGGCTACGCAAAAGCAATAGACGGCCGCACACGACAAGTTCGAGAAGATATCACAAATATCCTTCAGACAGCCAATAGAACAGACAATATGTTCATGAATCAACGCAGCAATCCAGAACAGAAGGCTACAAAGGATTTCTATGACACAGCTGGTGGCATACACAACGGCTTCATGCAAAGATCCCGCCATCCAACTCAAACATCGATCGACGTTGTCGTCCCAACATCGGTCGACAGACAGCCAAAATTCTGCAGAAGAGCTTTTGATTCCCACGTTACCAGGAGATTCTACTGGGAAGAAAAGGATCAGTATGGCGTCTACAGAGATGAACAGGGATACGCCAGAGATCTAGATAGAAACCCCATTCGTCTTCACAACACGGATATCAGAAGAGTTCTGGAAAGAGATTCGAGAAATGAGCCAAGCTACATATGTCTCCCTGAACAAGCTAGCTCATTCACACAGACAAAGTTGGTACCAGAGATCTACACCAAGGACGAGATCAATGAGATGTTCTATGGAGTCTATGGAGAAAACGAGAAGAGCAAAGAAGCTTTCCAGATGAAGCTTGGCGGTGTCTATTATCCATTGAATGATAGTATCAGTTGGCTAACTACTTGCATGGAGGAGATGAAGCAAGACATAGCCAGAATTCAGCATGCGACCGACGTTTCTCGACCTGCATCGATCGACATAAGACGACCTCCATCGATCGACAGCAGACAACCTCCATCGATCGATACAACCACATGCCAGCATCGATCGGCGACAGTCAACCACACCCACATAAGATGAAGTCTCAAAAAGATTTTCACACCAGGGAAGAGATAGATCAGTTGATAGAAGGGATCTATAGAGCTCTGGAAACTACAGAAGAGAGGCTCGATGGGAGATGTGATGACATCTATTTCCCAATGGATCTTAGCATTAGTGCTTTGACTTCCTAGATTTAAGCTATACAAGGGGAATTGGTGGAGATTCAGAGTTACATTACCCGTCGACCAGAAGCATCGTTATCGATCGTCAGATGCAACAACATATCAACTGACATTCACCATCAAACATCGGTCGACGATGCTACAAACCGAGGCCGGCTAGTACCAA
>NW_013617417.1:230967-233193 GCF_000695525.1 Brassica oleracea var. oleracea | reverse complement strand
ACTTACGCCACACTTAGGAGACATCAGTTCAACCTGGAGAGTCTTGAAGAAAGATTGCAGAGGATTGAAAACACAACTACACCAATGAAAGAAAAATGGCGTAGAGGGGATGAAGCTATGAGAGACTTCACTGGTACATGGTTCAACAAGCGCAAAGAAGAGATGGATACTTGTTTTCCAACAAGTCCCAGTTCTCAACATTACTAGCCAAATCACCTCCAAAATCAAGTTAAATGACTATAACAAAACGCTGAGTGGGAGGCAACCCACTATTAGGTAATATTCATTAATTTTTTATTAATATACTATTTATGTTGGTTTTTAATTATTACAGGTCATGAAAAAAAAAGAACCGAGTAGACGATTGCCATCAGTATCGACCGACGCGAAACTATAGACATCAATCGACATGGCCTTACCTGCGTCGACCGATAACAACATCATTACATCGGTTGACATTCATTCCCGTCTGGTATATCATTCTTACTTGTTACATTGAGTCCTTATGATTTATTTCTCACCATAACTCCGACTGAGTTTACACTAGGGACAGTGTAGTTTCATTCTGGGGGGAGGTTTACTGATATTTATTTACTTATTAGTCTTATTAAAATGTTTTCAAAATTAAGTTACTATTGAGTCAAGAAGAGGATTATGAACTTTTAGATTTTGCTAGATATCTAACCACTCTTTAGCACCATTCTAGACTTGCTGATTGCAGATAGTACTAAAGATACTTAAGTGGATCAACCTGTCAACTATCCACTCTTGATGAGATTTTTTTGAAGGAACCAAAGCTGACCCCCAACACTAAAATTGACACAACTGCTTCTCTTGGGGCTTGGTATGCATGGGATCGGATTCTTCAAACTAATCTGGAAGGTAAAGCCTTGTGTATATAGATTTATCACTCTTTCTCTCTCTATTTTCGAATTAAAAAAAAATAATAGTAATATTTATTATAATATATATATATATAGATTTATTAGGAAGGAATTCGAACAAGACTTGGTAGCTACAACCATTAAGGCTTGCTTCATAAGAATTTCATAGATAAAGGATTAGAAAAGTACTTGGTGGCTACAACCATTAAGGCTTGGTTCACAAATAATCCTAGGATATAGGTCAAAAAGAAGTGAACATGACTTGGTGGCAACCACCATTAAGGCTTGATTCATGGAAGCCTGTCCAATCTTGGTCAATGATCTTGCATATAAGCAGACTTTGACCAAGAGAGAAAATTAGTAGAGAGAGAGGATAGGAACTAATGTTTACCTGCAGGTCCAGATACTTGTTTGAAAATCCTTGCATCCTGTGATCGATACTCCCAAGGAAATGCCTGCACTTTTATTTATGCTAAGAAATGAGGTTGGTAGAGGGGAATAACAGACAAGATTTGCTAAGTTGTTGCCTAGAGGAATTTGGTTGCTAAGCTAGGATATGGTATAATGTGCTTTTGTGATTAGGACTTCTTAGATGTGGATTGCAATATTGTAGAGGTGATGATTCTAAGTTTTAAATCATGTGAGTCCCTGCTGTTTTATACCTGAGACTGCCTGTTTGTTTTGCTTGAGGACAAGCAAAATGGTAAGTCTGGGGGAGTTGATAGACTATGGATTTGACACATTTTCATACATAGTTTATAGGTGTTTTTACTAATAATTATTATATTATAGAGTCTATTTATTATATTTATAAGATCAGGAGTGTTTTGGAGTTAAGTGATGATTTTGAAGCATTTTGAAGATATTTGGAGCAAGCACCCGAGATGACCATCGAGCTCGACCATCGGTCGATACTGGAGATGAATAATCGATCGATACTCACATATGTGTATCGATCAACAGTGAAGCGCGCAGAAAGTCCGTTAGGTCAGAGCCGACTTGAAGCCCAAGTCTTCACCATTTTACAAGATTACCTCTGACGAGTTTTACCTTAATTATATAAGCTTTGCCGCTGTGTTAGAGGCAGATAGTGCTTTTCTTGTTTTATTATTTTCACAGCAAGGTTTCTAGGATTTTGATAGATTGGAGAAAAGATACAAAGTTATAATTTGTGATTCAAACTCCATTAATATCTATTTACTATTCTAATGAAGTTTTCATACTTAATTGCTGTTATGAATTGCTTAGCCATGTCTGAGTAGTTCCATTGTCAGATTTTAGGGTTTAAAAAGGTTAGGAGGGATTAGCCCCAACTATAGATTGCTGAGTTGTGATAATCATC
>NW_013617417.1:225298-230954 GCF_000695525.1 Brassica oleracea var. oleracea | reverse complement strand
TGTGTCTAGATTAGCTACCTAGAACTTTCCCTAGGATTGATTGATAAAAGCGAGAGCTTCATTCTCATCCAGAAAACATTCTAATTGAACTATGTTTCTTGCTATGAGCAAGGCGAGAGCTGATCTAGTGAGCTTAGTAAGCTATAATTCAACCCGCACATAAAGCTTGACTAGAGCGCGTCGATCGATAACATACTTGAATAATCGATCGATGGAGCAAAGGTGTATCGATCGATATCACTATAGGATTATTGATCGACACTTTCTATTGATCAAAATAACGAGAATTGAGATCATTAGATCTAATTAATAGACAAGTCCAAACACTGCGAACGCTGATGGACTTGTTGACTAAGTAGTTGAGCTTTACATTATCATGCATGCAACTCATTAGGCATCTGTAGGATTATAATCCCAAGTTTCCTAAATAAAAACCCTAACTATTTTCTTTTTTTAAGTACCAAAACCTCAACCAATCATATTGAACAAACACTTGTTCAATATTAAACTGCAATTTACATTTAAATCTCTAAAACCATCTGGCTTTCTTAGGTTCCCTAGCTCCCAGTGAATTCGATCCCTAAGTACTACAACTCGACCTCTTTTTTGAGAGAGTATAAATCACTCCTTAGGGTAATTTGAGCTGTATCAGGACGACGTGCCATTAACCGAAGGAGATCAGACCCGACATCTCAAGATCGGTTCCAACCTGACCTAAGGATTGAGGAGAAGACTGATAGACTTCCTCAGGTATAACTCTGACTGCTTCGCTCGGTCCCGCGCAGACATGCCTGGGATCGATCCGTAAGTCATCATGAACAAGCTGCAGGTGGATCCCCTACATCAACCCGTCAAACAAAAGAGAAGGAAATTTGCTCCCGAAAGAGACGCAATCATCAACGATGATGTCAAAATCCTGCTCGGCGCGAGGTTCATTCGTGAGGTACAATATCCGGAATGGCTAGCCAACGTCGTCGTGGTCAAGAAAAAGAACGGGAAGTGGAGAGTCTACATTGACTTCACGGACCTCAACAAGTCCTGTCCAAAGGACCTTTTCCCACAACCTCATATCGACAAGCTGGTGGATGCCACCGCGGGGCATCAGCTGATGAGCTCCATGGATCCGGAAGACCAGGAGAAAACATCCTTCATGACGTCAGAGGAATCTACTGCTACAAGGTTATGCCCTTCGGCCTAAAGAACGCATGATCAACCTACCAACGACTGGTGAACATGATGTTTGCGGACCAGATCGGGCGAACCATGGAGGTCTACATCGACGACATGCTGGTCAAGTCCCTGGAAGCGGAGGACCACATGTATCACCTACAGCAGGCCTTCTCCACCCTCCGGAAATATAACATGAAGCTCAACCCAGCTAAATGCTCATTCGGGGTCAGTTCTGGCAAGTTCCTCGGGTACATTGTAACCCACCGGGGCATCGAGGCCAACCCGGAGCAAATCAGGGCCATTCATTCAATCCCTTCCCCGAAGAATGTCAAGGAGGCCTTGAGCAGGTTCATCTCCAGACTCTCCGACAAATCTCACGCCTTCTTCGGAACCCTCAAGAATCCAAGGGACTTCCAATGGACGGAAGTGTGCGAATCCGCTCTCCAAGAGCTAAAGTCGTATCTCACCACTCCTTCTCTCCTATCCAAGCCACTACTCGGTGAGGTCCTACTGCTATATCTTGCAGTCTCCAAACACGCCGTGAGCGCCGTCCCAGTCCACAAGGAGGGAAACAAGCAGCTACAAATCTATTATGTAAGTAAGGCTCTCCTGGACGCGGAGACCCGCTATAGCCATCTAGAGAAGCTGCCTTAGCCCTGATAGTCGCCGCTCGCAAGCTCCGACCCTACTTCCAGGCTCATCCAATCCTGGTTGTCACCACCTTCCCTGTAAAGTTGGTCCTCCACAAACCTGAAGTCTCCGGAATCCTAGCCAAATGGGCTGTGGAACTAGGAGAGTACGACGTATTATTTTGACCTACCTCAGCAATAAAATCACAGGTCCTTGCGGACTTCGTGGCTGAATTCTCCCCTGCCTTACTCCCAGCGTTGGAGCAGGAGGTGCGCCTCTGAGGGAAAACTAAGGAAGAGGGAGAATGGATCCTGCACGTTGATGGATCCAGCAACGTTAGAGGAGTTGGATTAGGAATAGTGCTTACCTCGCCGACAGGAAATGTTGGGGTCAAAAACGGACATGACGAAGTTAACATCCAAATATCCATAAAAATTAACATGAACGTTTTTACGAAAAGTATTCTTCGTAAAGATTACTTTTACGAAAAGTCTTGCTGTGAAATGTTGCGTTAATCTTGGTTCAATCATCGAAACAAAAGAGCACGAAACATCGGAAAAAGATGCAAACAAGGTCGCCGCGTAACGACCGACCCACGAACAAGCCGATCGCTACGTAGCAACCAACCCGATAATGAGTCGGTCGCTACGTAGCGACCGACCAAACCTCTCGGTTGGTTGCTACGTAGCGACCGACCCGCAACGAGTCGGTCGCTACCAAGCCTCTCGGTCGGTCGCTAAGTAGCGACCAATTCGCAATAATTCGGTCACTACGTAGTGACCGACCAAGCCTCACGTAGGGACCGATTCGAAAGGAGTCGGTCCATACGTAGCGACCGATCGAGCCTCTCGGTCAGTCTCTACGTAGAGACCGATCCGCAAACCGACCAAGCCATTCGTTTGGTCGCTACGTAAAGACCGATCCATCGCCGACCCGATCGCTACGTAGCAACCGAACTGTCTCGGACATCATTTATGACCCAAATCCGTGCATTATCGTATGTTCCTCAATGCTAGCTCCCATGTACCGCAGTCATATCATTTCTCACACCCGTCGATTGGATTTATCATGTAAACTTTACGATGAAAATCGCGGAAAGTTCATTCTTATCGATAAAAAATCATGATAAACATTTCAAATCGAAAGTTGGCACAAATAGGTCTAAAATGCGATTAGAAACTCACTTAAGATTTTTTAAAGAAAATTTCATAGATACTATGGCGGTTTATACTTGGTCCGCAAGAAAGGATAAATGTCAAAATTCCGCAGATAAATGTTAAAGTTTCCGCTGATAATCATGAAGATCGGGAAAAATGGAATATCTCCATTTTCGAGTTATGACGGCTTAAGGGCAGGAAGGGACTAGCTCAAACCGACCTTGGAGGGTGTATATAAGGAGTCCTCGGCGAGAGGCACAAAGAGAGAACTTTTTCAGAGAAAACTTAGCACTTAGAGCATTTTGGCAACTTTCCTTTTTTGTTAGAACTAGGTTTTGCAGTCTTAGGTTGTTAGAACTAGGAATCTCGCCGACAGCTCTCATAGCCGAGGATTCTACCTTGTTGTAACGCTCATACGCGAATTTGGAATAAGACACCTTTTGCTATTTTTTACGATTTCTTATTTCTTTTCGTCTTTACTTTCGAGTTCTGATTGCTTGGCGTGTGGTTTAGCAGATATCCAGGACCTCTGGGAAATTAGGGTTTTCCTAACTTTCCTAATTTAAACGGAAATCGACAGTGCGAATTTTGGTTCCCACAGTTTGGCGCAACACGTACACGCTCGATCAGACATGTCAACTGACAACACGAACAACATGCAGAATCCTCTCAACAGAGGAAGCAACGACGATCAAAACACTCCAGTAGCATCCGTGTCTGCGGCCAACGCAACAGATAACGCCGTGACACTCGAGGAGTTCAAAAAGATGTTCTCTGCCTACGAAAAGAGGTCAGAAGAACAAGACAAGCTCGCGGGCACCTTGACAAAACAGGTCGAAACCTTAACGGCAAGAACCCATGCAGTCCTCCCTCACGGATGTACGAAAATTCGCAGAAGAAAACTCGACTTCGCAACCCCACTCGACAGGCCTGGAACATCGCGGGAACGTTCTTCGTGTCAAGATCCCAGCAAAACATCCCCTGCTGAGAAACAGAACTCTAAAAACCCTCTATCCCCCGCAAAGGACACCAAGGTTGATGAAGTCGAGCATCTAGACTTGGATCCCATCGACGTTTCCAACGATACGGAAGAAGACGCTGACGTAGATCCAAGGAGAACCAGAAGCCGATCAGCTCGGGAAGACTCTGTGTTTGATAAACCAATGACGGAAGAGGAGGAAAACGAACTGAGATCACTCGCAGCAAACGCCGATAAACTCCCAGATCCATCATGCTACCAGCGCCGTCCCAGAAATCGATAGATTACTTGAGGGAGCTCGGAAAACACCTTTCACTGCTCGCATCTCGGATACCAAGGTATCTTACCCAGGAAAAATCAAAGTACCAAAATACGATGATACGGCCGCTCTTAAAGCGCACCTTCAAGTCTTCCATATCACGATGGGAAGGGCCAGACTGAAGTATAGCGAAAAGGACGCCGGTTACTGCCGTCTGTTCGTCAAAAATCTGGAAGGAGCTTCGCTCGAATAGTTCGCACGCCTTAAGCGAAACTTCATCGAAAGTTTCCCCAAGCTTGCATCGGAATTTCTCAAACAATATTCTATGTTCATAGATAGAGAAACGTCTGATGTCGATCTCTAGAGTCGATCCCAGAGGGAGGATAAACCTCTCCACGAGTTCATAAGCCGATTCAAGCTGGTTATGTCAAGGGTAAGCCGAATAAGCGACAAGGTGGCCATAGACGTACTCAGAAAAACGCTCTGGTACAAGTCGAAATTCAGAAAATGGATAACCGTCGACAAACCGCGAACGATCCACGATGCGCTTCACAATGCAATGGACTACATCATAATCTTAAGAGGAAACGAAAGTTTTGTCGCAAAAACATAAGCCGACAAAAACGTACGCAGACCAAAAGACCAGAAAGAAAATCTCCCGTAGCGACAAATACGTCCATCCCGAGGGGGAAGAGCTTCAAGGCGCGCATAACTACGCAATCAACTCAGAACAAGGCAGAACCTCGGGCAAAACATGGACTCGCAATCCAGGATACGATGAAAACGCCTTCTGCGAGTTCCACCAGACCCGAGGGCACTCGACGACCAACTGCAAAGTCTTGGGAGCGAGGCTGGCCGCAAAGCTACTAGCCGGAGAACTCTCCAAAGTAACCAGCGTTAAAGATCTCATCCTTGAGACTGATAGTCCTTCAAAGACCGACAAAAATCCACCCACAGAAAACTCTCGTCGGAGAAGTCAAGCAGGGGATAAACGCGGAAGGAGATCGGTCGACAAAGGAAACGATAACAATCGTCGCAGAATGAACATGATCATCGGAGGATTACAGTACTGCAACGAACATGATCATCAAGGCCTACCAGCGAAAATCCGAGTCAAGTGCAAATTGGCCTACATGGTCTCCTCCCCGAGATGGTCAAAGCGACTCGATAGCTTTCACTGAAGAGGAAGGAAGCCGGCGGAATCGATCAACCCCACTGCGATCCGCTCGTAATAGATCTCATCGTACGAGATCTTGAGGTCGCAAGAGTCCTCATCGACATGGGGAGCACGGTTAATGTTATCTTCCGCGATACTCTCAAGAGGATGAACATCGAACTCGGTGAAGTTCCCCAACACCGAAACCATTGACAAGTTTCTCAGGCGAAACGTCAATGACTCTCGGATCGATCCAGGTACCGGTCATGGCCAAGGAAGTTACCAAGATCGTCAACTTCGCGGTA
>NW_013617417.1:193624-225198 GCF_000695525.1 Brassica oleracea var. oleracea | reverse complement strand
CCGGTCATGGCCAAGGAAGTTACCAAGATCGTCAACTTCGCGGTAGTCGATCATCCCGCCATCTATAATATGATTATGGGAACACCATGGAACGCCATGAAAGCCATTCTAGCTACATACCACCTGGGTATCAAATTCCCGACCCAGAGCGGGGTCGCAGCCATCTGGGGTTGTCCAAAAGACTCGCTACTTTGCTTTCTAGTGCATAAGTTAAGACAGATCACAACTACCTCGATGGCAACTCGCAAATGCACAAAGTTAGCTCAGCCCTCGGCCGAAAACACTTGGAAGAAAGATGACCCGACTTCGTCTGCTGAAGCAAACACCTCGGACATCGAAACTCAGTCTGATTCCGAAGTCAACGCTACCACACAACCGGAAAAGAAAAACCCGGACAAAGATATCGACCCTGCCACAATCGCGACGATTAAGGCTGTCAAGACAGAACCACCCGCCGAGTAAAAACACTCGCGGCATGAAATAGAACTACGAGATGGCTTGATCCCCGAAGTGGGTACGTAGGCAGCTCGTCGAAAGACGAGTTCAGCTATCCCCCTCTCTAAAAAGGGGGGGGGGGAGTGGGTACGTATACTCGTTTCCTCCCACGCTTTAAAACATACATTATTGTACTCGATCTTTTTAAAACTTTTAGTACAGTATGCAAGTTATGAACTCTTATGCTTCAAAATCTCTGCAAACATTAAATTCTTGTCAACAGCCGTTTCTGGCCCAAATCGCAAAACATTCGCAAACCTTTCAGGACTTAAAACAAACGTATAGTCTTCAAAATAACAGCGAGACGTCGCCAAAGTTAGAATAAAAACTATACGAATAACTGTCCAAACGCGACAATAAAATTTCAACGAATATTTACATCCTGCTCGTCGATTGGCTCCGACGAATACATCAGCCGTCTTAAACAAACGCACCCTGATCATTCTGATCGTCAAACATCCGACACAAGGATAAAAGCGCGCTACATAAAAAATCCAAAATTTTGGTCATGCATTTCCAGTTGGCTTAAAAATTGTCTTTGGAGAGATGCTCGATTCATACCATACAAGTCATATAAGCCGAGAACCTATCGCGGACTTTAAATCGGTACGAATCATGTTAAAATCGCAACAGGAAAATCGATAGCCGGGTAGTCACCGCATAAACCTTAAAACCGAAAGTAAACCTAGGTCTTGCCCTAAACCCAGCACACTGGTCTCTAACATCTCAAGACATGATATCTAAAAAGTGATACGAGATCTTAAAACATGTCTCTCCGTCCATATCTTAACGTTCATGAAACCTTCGTAAAAATAAATAAACGATTTTTACGAAAATTTACATCTCGAGCGAGCCGAGATATTGAACGTCTCGTTAGAAGTAAAATATGAGACGAGAACTCATATTTATTTCAGACATACTCAGAACAAAGTACTTCGATAAATATTAATCATATATAAAACCGCAGAGCAGTAGGGATTCAAAGCCACCAACGACCAGTCCCGATAAACACGAAGTGGCCAAACAGGCCCACACAAAGTGTCAACATAAAGGCCACATTCGGCCAGTCACAGATAATAAAGGCCACACTCGGCCATAAACACAAGATAAGAGTGAAATCGCTCTCCGACAAATACTAACTTCGATTCTAACAAATCAAAGTTAAAATTCCCGGACAAGGAAGCTCCGAATGCATCCGCGGGGTAGTTCACTTCCTAGTCGTCACCAGCAACCTCGGTTGTGACCTCATCCGTATCGGGAGAAACCGGGATGGGATCTCACAATCCCAGAATCCTCGCATAAATCGGGGGAATAAGCGCCTCAGCATGGGCATGATCATTCATCCCGCCTTTCATGGTTCCCATCTCATCCTCGTAAATAAAGTCGTCCGTCTGCGTCTTCCAGAGGGTACCAACTGAACCGCGACATTCGCGACAATCGCCAACCAAGGAATAAGCCTCCTGAAGGTTTCCATACTCGGCTTTGAACTTAGAGGCACGGTTTCTCATCATCTTGACAATCTCTCTCCTACCTCTCCTTTCCGCTTGACGGACGGCCTTGGCATGATCCTTGGAAAGTTTCGAATCTCGCTCTAAAATTTCGTTTTGAACACGCGCAAGGTCTTTCTCCGCTTTCTCCGCTTTGAAGCGATAAACCATGGCCTCCCTGTGGCTGGTCTCGAGGGCTGAGTCAAGAATGTTCAGACCCTGCAAAAACAACTAACGTGTTTCAAAAAGAAAGGAAAAGCGCATGATCCTATCCGCAAAGTTCCTAAAGAAAAGAGACACTAACCCCATTGATTATGCGGGACCCTTCCGCGACTACCTTGGACGTTCCTGTTTCGACCACATGCGGAGGAGGATCAAAACTCGAGGGTAAACCAGCAAAGAAGTCGTCAAAATCTGGGATAGGCGCCTAGCTCGAACCACTACCATCACCAAAACCAAGGTTTGGATCCCATCCTGGAAGAATAGAGTCATCAACGGAAAGCTCTATATCCCCAAGATCGATGCCTTTACCCTTAGAAGACCTCACGTTTGTCTCCTCTGCGGGAACATCGAGAGAAGCAAGAACATCGGGCTCAAAATAACTATCCGCTTGAACGCACGTCCCAAGGTTGGGATGCACGAGTCTCAACGCCCTGTGAACTCTCCTTGGTGTGAAGAAAGTCCAGAAGAACGGACCATTCCTAAGGAGATCCCTCACTTCGATCACATCTTCGGGAAATGAGGGAAGCGGGTTGATGAAGGGACTGCCATTCGGCTTGCTCCGGAACAATGGGATACAATTCTCTTCGACAGACGCAGTGTTTATACGGACGAAGAAGAAGAACTTCGACCACGAGTTAAAGTTGGAAATGAGCCCCTTAATCACCGTCATATATGTTCGAGGGACCAGCCGGTAGAGGTGCGGCTTCGAGACAAGTTGCAGCCTAAAGATCGCTTCAAAATGGTCAGCGGCAAGGGAGGGACCATGCTCGTAGCTCAGGATCATGATGCCGATGAGATGCTGAAAGCTGGTGGGATTCAGCTGGCTTATTGATACCTCGAAACAGTCCAACACACGGACTATGATTTCAGGAATCGGAAACCACAGACGGCAGCGCACCAAGAATGATTCGTAGCAATTAAAGTAACCCTCTGGGGGGTTGTCAGCACTTTCCCCTTGACAAGGAATTTGAAACTCTACCGTGTCTGAAATCTGACAGAACGCTCAAACGGTCTTGAGAAATTCACCAGTGCATCTGCTCGGCGCGTCTCATTCGACCGGACGCTGGTTCATGACGGGAAACGACTCCTCACTAGGGCGAGTAATCGTACCATATCTCGCTATCCAGTACGCCTCACCATCAGCAGGATCTATCGAGTAGGGCGCGAACTCAGCCTTCGGGATGAGGATTTCGTCATGAACCTCTTCGGACGAAGAACCGCGGGAGGTACCTCTTTTCGAAGCCTTCTTTCTACTAGACATCTTTCAAACTTTAAAAAAAAAAAGGAAAGAAGAAGAGGGAAAGGGAATTTTCTCTCAAGGAACTTATTATGAAAATAATCAAGTGAAAAGTTACCCTCCTTCTTATAGGCATGAAAAGTTACTACTTGTCTACGAATATTCAGATATAAACTTCGTCCAACACACCTATCTTGTCTAACTTGCCAAAACCGCACGCTAGAATCTGGCCGCAATCCACGATTCTAACGGGCTGGGGGGCTAACTGTTGGGGTTAAAACGGACATGACGAAGTTAACATCCAAATATCCGTAAAAATTAACATGAACGTTTTTACGAAAATTATTCTTCGTAAAGATTACTTTTACGAAAAGTCTTGCAGTTACATGTTGTGTTAATCTTGGTTCATTCATCGAAACTAAAGAACACGTTCACGAAACGTCGGAAAAAGATGCAAACAAGGTCGCCGCGTAACGACCGACCCATGAACAAGCCAGTCGCTACGTAGCGACCGACCAAGCCTCTCGATCGGTCGCTACATAGCGACCGATCCGCATCGAGTCAGTCGCTACTAAGTGACCGACCAAGCCTCTCGGTCGGTCACTACGTAGCGACCGATCCGCAACGATTCGGTTGCTACATAGCGACCGACCAAGCCTCTCGGTCGGTCGCTACGTAGGGACCGATTTGCAACGAGTCGGTCGCTATGTAGCGACCGATCTATCGCATACCCGATCGCTACGTAGCGACCGAACTGTCTCGGACATCGATCAACGGGTACGACCCAAATCCGTGCATTCTCATATGTTCCTCAATGCAAGCTCCCATGTACCGTAGTCATATAATTTATCACTCCCGTCGATTGGATTTATCATGTAAACTTTACGATGAAAATCGCGGAAAGTTCATTCTTATCGATAAAAAATCATGATAAACGTTTCGAATCGAAAGACGGCCCAAATAGGTCTAAAACGAGATTAGAAACCCACTTACGATTTTTTAAGGAAAAGCCCATAGATACTATGGCGGTTTATACTTGGTCCGCAAGAAAGGATAAATGTCTAAATTCCACAGATAAATGTTAAAGTTTCCGCTGATAATCATGAAGATCGGGAAAAATGGAATATCTCCATTTTCGAGTTATGACGGCTTAAGGGCAGGAAGGGAAAAGCTCAAACCGACCTTGGAGGGAGTATATAAGGAGTCCTAGGCGAGAGGCACAAAGAGAGAACTTTTTCAGAGCAAACTTAGCACTTAGAGCATTTAGGCAACTTTGTGTTTTTGTTATTTCGAGCTGCGACTCAACTAGGTTTTGCAGTCTTAGGTTGTTAGAACTAGGAATCTCGCCGACAGCTCTCATAGCCGAGGCTTCTACCTTGTTGTAATGCTCATACGCGAATTCGGAATAAGACACCTTTTGCTCTTTTTTACGATTTCTTATTTCTTTTCGTCTTTACTTTCGTGTTATGATTGCTTGGCGTGTGGCTTAGCAGATATATGGGACCTCTGGGAAATTAGGGTTTTCCTAACTTTCCTAATTTAAAGGTAAATCGACAGTGCGAATTTCGGTTCCCACAGGGAACACGACCTCAAGTGCCGTGAGATGCGACTTCAAAGCCACCAACAACGAAAACGAGCACGAGGCCCTAATCACAGGTAGTTGGAGTGGAAATAGTGCTTACCTCGCCGACAGGGAATACGACCTCAAGGGCCGTGAGATGCAACTTCAAAATGACCAACAACGAAAGCGAGTACGAGGATCTAATCGCAGGACTAACTCTCGCCCACCAAATGGGGGAAGAAAACATCCAGGTCTTCGGCGATTCCCAGCTGATAATCAATCAGGTAAAGGGAGAATACCAAGCAAAAGACGACAGCATGATCCAATATCTAGCAGTCGCCCAGTGACTGATCAAGAAATTCAAGAGCTGCAAGCTCACTCAAATCCCACGGGAACAAAACTCGCAAGCCGATGCCCTGGCTAATCTGGGGTCCGCCCTCGAAATGAATAGCCAGACGAGTATACCCTTGCTTGTGCTTCAATACCCAGCCACCTTGGAGGAACCCCCGTCAGAGGAGGTATCCGCTGTCGAAGAAGGCGAAACTTGGATGACCCCATAGTCCGGTACCTGGAGGCCTACATTCTCTCGGAAGATCGCAACAAGGCCAAAAAAATTAAGAAGCAAGCCGCGATGTACTGTATCTCCCAGGAGAAGATGTATCGGAGATCCTTCTCTGGCCCTTACCTAAGGTGTGTCACACCTCGAGAAGCCGCTAGAATCCTTGTAGAACTACACGAAGGAGATTGTGGATCCCACTCTAGCGGAAGAAGCCTGTTGCTCAGAGCCAGGAGGGCGAGTTACTACTGGCCCACGATGGCCGCCGACGCCGACAAACAAGCGCCCAAACACTGCAACCAGTGTCAGAGGCACGCTCCAGTCTCCAAGCTTCCCCCGAAGAACCCCAGGTCCATAAGCTCACCATGGCCCTTCAGAAAGTGGGGCATGGACATAGTAGGGAAATTCCCTATGGCGCCGAGGCAGAAGGTCTTCCTTCTGATAGTCACTGACTACTTCCCAAATGGGTTGAAGCAGAAGCACTAAGCCGCATAACAGACCTCCAGATCCACAAATTCTAGTGGACCTAGTTAATCACTCGCTTCGGGGTCCCCCACGAGATCATCACCGACAATGGACCCCAGTTCATGAGCTACAACTTCAAGGAGTTCTGCAAGGACTGGGGCATAAAGCTCACTTTCGCCACACCCCAACACCCCAGTCTAATGGACAAGCCGAGTCTACAAACAAAACCGTGGTCAACATGCTTAAAAAGCGACTGGAGGGCTCTCACGGGAAGTGGGCGGAAGAGCTACATGGAGTCCTCTGGGCCTACCGGACCACTCCCAAAACAGCTACAGGGGAAACTCCCAACTCGCTGGTCTACGGCTCTGAGGCCATTGTTTCCACAGAGATGCACGTGAGAACAACGGCTCCGGCTCCACCTCTCCGGAGGAGAAAGATGAGCTGATGGCGCTAAGCTTCGATCTACTCGACGAAAAAAAGAGAAGCCGCTCGGCTAAGAAACTGGTCTTACCAGCAAGACGTCACCATGACATACAACAAGAAAGTCAGAACCATGACCTTCCAGCAAGGGGATTGGGTTATACGACGACCAGAAAAAACAACGGGGAAACTCACCCCCGGGTGGGAAGGACCCTATAAGGTCATCAAGGTGCGGAGAGCAGGCGCTTACAGGCTGCAAGATAGCAAAGTTAAAATACAACCCAACTGCTGGAACGCCCTGCACCTCAAAGCCAATCATTTTAAAACGGTCCCCGGACCATGACTTATAAACTACTATATACTATTTAAGCATTATGATTTTCTACTCCTAAGGTTCCCCATACGATTCCGGGTCCTATGTATAAAATCTAAGGAAGAACCTCCGGGTTCCTATGTGGCTTCGGGGTTCCAAAGATAAAATAGAAGCTAGAACCCCTGTGCATCCTAAGACGCATCGGGGTCAAAATAACCTCCGGGTTCCAATCAGCGATCTCCGGATCTAAACCTTCGGGTTCCAACACGGCCTCAGAGGCCTAATACGATTTCAGAATGAGGATAAAACCCCTGTGCGGCCTAGGGCACATTGGGGTCATTACATCCTTAATAACCTCCGGGTTCCCATGCGACCTCAGGGTCCAAATACACCATGGTCCTGATACTGTTGGGGAAAAATATTCCATGAAGAGATTACTCTAGCTTCCGGCTTCCAGGTTCAGGGTTCCTGCCCCTGGGTCAGGGTCCCTTCCTCCAGGTCTGGGTCACTGCCTCCAGCCTCCGGCTTCAAGGCCGAGTGATTTATCCTGCCGTAGGATAAATGAAAATCTTCCTTTAATAAGATAACCAGCTTGGACAAGAGGGAATCTCCTTAAATACGAGAGAAAGAGGAAGTATTTCAATACATATGACCTCCCTTAAGAAAAAAGGAAATATTCTATTATCTAAGGATATAATGAATATTTCCAAATCCAAAGAGAGAGGCACGACCTCCACTATAAATATAGGTTTCTGAACCTAAAGAAGGGGGTCCACGACGTCCATGATCAGAGCTCATCAACTCCACAGCCGCCAAGGAAAAATTTCACACCTAAAAGACCTTCTTCTTCGACGGGCCTATGATAGGCAGATCCCGGCGATTACTATCAAACAGATAAAGATATATGCTCACTACAGCACGTCTACAACTCTACTTACTGGCTCAGGCCACGGTCTCCAGCTCATCCGCAGGGTCCCTTCATACTCACTGGAGCACATCGACACATCATGCTCACTGCAGCATATCGACAGGTCTACCATCTGTTCCGGCCATGTGCCCCCTAGAACAGATGACGCCCACCAACCACAGAGCTACATGCTCCCAAGGCTACGTGCCCATTAGGCCATGTGCCCACTAGAGCCCCGTTCTCCCAATGCTACGTGCCCATTAGGCCATGTGCCCACTAGATCCCCGTGCTCCCAAGGCTACGTTCCCATTAGGCCATGTGCCCACTAGAGCCTCGTGCTCCCTAGGCTACGTGCCTCCATTAGGCTACGCGCTTCCATAAGGCTACGTGGCTCCATCAGGTTCCGCGCCCATCTAGCCTCCGTGCCTCCATATACATGAACTACGGACGGCTAGATCCCCCCCCCTGAAGGGTACGTAGGCAATCCCCACTGAAGGATGCAGCTATAAATCCAAACACCTTCCATGGTCCCGTGTATAGATACCCAAGGACCAACCTTGGTAGCCGGAACCATCAAGTAAAGATTAGGAGCCCCCCAAGGACCGACCTTAGTCGCCGGAACTATCGATCATAGATCATGAAGACCCCGCGATCTTCACTATCGGTAGGCGGCTACTACGAAGGCACCGACGACATATACTGGCCCATACCCATATGGAAGTATCCTAAGAGCAGGATCTCTTGGTTTATCAAATATCGAAGCAGCAAAATACACTCAACGACATGTCTCCTTCCTCCTATCACTCCGTAGAGCTGAGCACTGATCGCTTGCACACAAAAATACCCTAACAGTTTAGCACTAGAAGGAGGGGAAGTTTTAAACTACGTGATAATGTGATAGGCGGAAGAAACATTACATCTATTCCTGCAAAATCTCTCAACCCCAGCCACCTGGGGGCAAGAAACAACTTCTTCTCACCAGATCCATGGTTCACCCGGCTGGAAACACCTCTCCAAGGGAGGATAGCACCAGGCTAACATCAGTAGCAAGATATAATAAGGGAATTACCTACTAGTTCCTGCTAGTCCCTGCTGGTCCTGGGCCTAAACCACAAGTCAGACCTCTACAGTCTTCGGTTCCTGATGGTCCCGGGCCTAAACCACAAGCCAGACCTCTACAGTCTTCGGTTCGTACTGGTCCCGGGCCTAAAGCAACAAGTCAGACCTCTACAGTCGTTGGTTCCTGCTGGTTCCGGGCCTAAACCACAAGTCAGACCTCTATAGTCGTTGGTTCCGGCCGGTTCCGGGTCCCAACCTCAAAACCGACCTCTACAATCTTCGGTTCCTGCTAGTTCCGGGTCTTAACAATATATCAAGCCTCTATCCCTTTGGGCCCAATGTGAGCAGTCATCACCAACATCAATATCAGCAGGTAGTCAACTGGCAGCAACATAGCAAGCCCTAGACGCCATCAATGCTTCCAGACAGGAGGAGTCAGAAGAAGAGCTCCTGGAAATACTGCAGGCATACCAGGCAACCACTAAGAGGTAATTGGAGAACCACCTTTCTCTTTAGGTTCTAGAATCTAAGTTGTAGTGGAATCCTAGATAAGCCTGATAGCTAGGTGGATAGAACGCCTATGAGTACTCGTCGGATTCCATTAGAGTTGTTCCGCGAAGAAACCCTGCAAAGGAGCCAGGGAAAATGCTAATACTACATCAAGGAGTTCTGGTATTCAGACCGTCTACTCATTTGGAGCAAATGGGAGTAAAAGAAGCCGGAGAACACATGTTCCCGCTACTATTCATCCAAAAGGAAAAGCCAAACCTCTGGGTTCCGGGTTCCAGCTTCTAGGTTCCGTATCCCATCTTCCCGGTTCCGGATCCCAGCTTCCAGGTTCCGGATCCAGGGTTCCGACCACCTTACTACCGCTTTTCCTGGCCATATACTCTGATATACCTTTGAGGAAGATATGGTGATATCACTCAAATTACCCTAAGCAGTGATTTATACTCTCTCAAATAAGAGGTCGAGTTGTAGTACTTAGGGATCGAATTCACAGGGAGCTAGGGAACCTAAGAAATCTAATATGATTTTTTAAGCAAGATGGTTTTAGATATTTAAATGTAAATTGCAGTTTTATATTGAACAAGTGTTTGTTCAATAGATTGGTTGAGGTTTTGGTGCTTAAAAGGAAATAGTTAGACTTAGGGTTTTTATTCAGGAAACTTGGGATTATAATCCTACAGATGCCTAATGAGTTGCATGCATGATAATGTAAAGCTCAACAACTTGATCAACAAGTCAATCAGCTCTCGCATGTTTTGACTTTTCTATTAACTAGATCTAATGATCTCAACTCTCGTATGTCGATCACTAAAAAATGTCGATCGATAATCCTATAGGGATATCGATCGATACACCTTTTGCTCCCTCGATCGATTATTCAATAATGATATCGATCGACGCGCTTCTAGTTAAGCTTTATGCGCGGGTTGAATGGTAGCTTACTAAGCTCACTAGATCAGCTCTCGCCTTGCTCATAGCAAGAAACTTAGCTTAGTAGAATGTTTTCAGGATGAGAATGAATCTCTCGCTATTATCAATCAATCCTAGGGCAAGTTCTAGGTAGCTAATCTAGAAACACGCATTAATGAACAATCCTAATGATAATTATCACAGCTCAGCAATCTATAGTTGGGGCTAATCCCTCCTAACCTATTTAAACCTTTAAATCTAACAATGGAACTACTTTGACATGGCCAAGCAATTCATAACAACAATTAGGTAAGAAAAATTCATTAGAATAGTAAATTTATATTAATGGAATTCCAATCACAAAATATATATTTGGATCTTCTCTCCAATCTATCAAAATCCTAAAAACCTTTGATGTGAAAATAATAAAACAAGAAAAGCACACCTTGCCTCTAACATGGGGGCAAAGCTTATATAATTAGGTTAAAACTCGTCAAGGCTAATCTTGTAAAATGGTGAAGACTTGGGCTTCAAGTCGGCTGTGACCAAACGGGCTTTCTGCGCGCTTCGCTGTCGACCGATGTCAAGACATGAACATCGATCGATTATTCCTCTCCAACATAGACTTATGGTCGAGCTCGATGGTCATCTCGGGTGCGTATTCCAAATATCTCCAAAATGCTCCAAAATGCTTCAAAATCATCACTTATCTCCAAATCACTCCTGATCTTGTAAATATAATAAATAGACTCTATGATATAATAATTATTAGTAAAAACACCTATAAACCATGGATGAAAATGGACAAATCCATAGTCTATCAATCCCCCCAGACTTACCCTTTTGCTTGTCCTCAAGCAAAACAAACAGGCAGTCTCTCCGAAAGAGGTTTAAAACAGTAGGGACTCACATGATTTAAAACTTAGAATCATCACCTCTAAAATATTGCAATCCATATCTAAGAAGTCCTAATCACAAAAGCACATTATACCATATCCTAGCTTTGCAACCAAATTCATCTAGCCAACAACTTAGCAAATCTTGTCTGACATTCCCCTCTACCAACATCATTTCTTAGCATAAATAAAAGCAAGCCTTAATGGTTGTAGCCACAAAGTCATGTTCTAATCCTTTACCTATGAAATTCTTATAAAGCAAGACTTAATGGTTGTAGCCACCAAGTCATGTTCGAATTCCTTCCTAATAAATCTCTATATATATTATAAAATATTTTTTTTTTTTTCGAAAATAGAGAGAGAAAGGGGGATAAATCTATCTACACAAGGCTTTACCTTCCAAACTTGTTTGAAGAATACGATCTCATGTATACCAAGCCCCAATACAAACAGTTGTGTCAAGTTTAGTGTAGGATGTCATTCCCAAGGATGGTGGCAGATCTTTTCCTCTCAAAATCAGTGTTCTTAGTGCTGTTGCTGGATGCTAGGTTTTCAATAACCTTTACTGTCTCCTCTGGATTCCTGGTGTTAAAGTTTCCATTGCTGGAAGCATCAAGCACCGCGATGCCTCTGTAGAAAGTACTGAGCAGTTGTATTTCATTGTATCCATGGTGTGGACAGTCTCTCTGATAAGACTTGAATCTGATCCAAGAGCCTCTGAATGATTCTGCAGGCCCCTGAGTGAATGTGGCAATCTTGCTTCTCAGGTCTTCAGCACGCGCTTCATCAAACAAATTGCATAAGAATGCATACTTGATGTCACTCCGGAATGTAAGAGATCCCGGTTGTAACTGCTTGAGCCAATGCAGAGCTTCTCCAGCAAGTGAGTACCTGAAGAGCTTGCATAACAGGTAGTCCTCAGAGACTCCCTTGACTCTAATTGCAGAAATCCGATCCTCGAACCTTTCCAGATGATCCATAGGATGGTCGTGGGATAATCCATGGTAGGGTATCTGTCCCACAAGCGTGTAGTACTGCGCCTTCAACTCAAAATCCCTCTCAATAGTGGGAGGACGGATGGCTGATCTGTTGGTGTAGTATCGATCTGGACGGTTGTAGTCAGCCAACGTTTTGGGTCGCGCAGCCTCATCTACAAGTAAAGTAGTACCTGTAGCATTAGCATCAGACTCAGGGATTGCAGCCCCCTGAGCATCTATCCTCTGACCTGCTGCATTACGCAGATGACCCTCCTGGTCATGCAGGTCTCCATTATTATCTCGTACAAGTATCAAAGTCGCAACCATGTCTCTCGGCTCAGTATCGATCGATGTCTGGAATGGAGTATCGATCGATGTCGGATGAATGATGTCTTCGGTCGACGGAAGCTGAGTGTCTTCGGTCGACAGTGATGAGCGAGTATCGGTCGACGAGACTAGTGTCTAGGTCGACGGTGTTTAAGCGAAATCGAGCGACACACAAGTGTTGTTGTCGGTCGATGAGGAGCACGCTTCCTTGCGGATCGAACATTCCAAACTTGCAGGACCTGGTGATAATAGCAGTTGAGTTTCCTTGTTGCTTCTGGTACTGCTGGGCATATACCTGAAAATCCTAGAAAAATTTTTATAACAGAAACATAACAAAAATTAGAATAAATAGGCGATCAAAGCTCCCTGGCAACGACGCCAAATTTGATATCACTCAAATTACCCTATGGAGTGATTTATACTCTTTCAAATAAGAGATCGAGTTGTAGTACATAGGGATCGAATTCACAAGGAGATAGGGAACCTAAGAAATCTAATATGATTTGTTAAGCAAGATGGTTTTAGAGATTTAAATATAAATTGCAGTTTTATGTTGAACAAGTGTTTGTTCATGATTGGTTGAGGTTTTGGTGCTTAAAAGAAAATAGTTAGACTTAGGATTTTTATTCAGGAAACTTGGGATAATAATCCTACAGATGCCTAATGAGTTGCATGCATGATAATGTAAAGCTCAACTACTTGATCAACAAGTCAATCAGCTCTCGCATGTTTTGACTTGTCTATTAACTAGATCTAATGATCTCAACTCTCGTATGTCGATCACTAGAAAGTGTCGATCGATAATCCTATAGGGATATCGATCGATACACATTTTGCGCCGTCGATCGTTTATTCAATAATGATATGTATCGACGCGCTTCTAGTTAAGCTTTATGCGCGGGTTGAATGGTAGCTTACTATACTCACTAGATCAGCTTTCGCCTTGCTCATAGCAAGAAACTTAGCTCAGTTAGAATGTTTTCAGGATGAAAATGAAGCTCTAGCTTTTATCAATCAATCCTAGGGTAAGTTCTAGGTAGCTAATCTAGAAACAGGCATTAATGAACAATCCTAATGATAATTATCACAACTCAACAATCTATAGTTGGGGCTAATCCCTCCTAACCTATTTAAACCCTAAAATATAACAATGGAACTATTCAGACATGGCCAAGCAATTCATAGCAACAATTAGGTAAGAAAACTTCATTAGAATAGTAAATAGATATTAATGGAGTTCCAATCACAAAATATAACTTTGGATCTTCTCTCCAAACTATCAAATTCCTATAACTTTGGATCTTCTCTCCAAACAAGAAAAACATCCTTGCCTCTAACATGGTGGCAAAGCTTATATCATTAGACGAGTCATCGAATGACGTCCAGAAAACGCTGTGAGTGGCTCACCCAAGGGGAAGCAGGGAGCGGCCTGGACGTTAAAGGACATCGTGAAACGCTGAGAGTGGCTCACTCATGCTGGGGCAGAGAGCAGCTAGAACGAGTCATCGAACGACGCCTGCAAAGAAGGAAATCCAAGGAATATGAGAAAATCAATATTCGTGGATGATCAATCATCTCCTGATACGCAATAGAATACACCAACCCCTGCTATCCAGACAACGGATTCCGACTCCAAACCCAGGTCAATACCTGCCTATGGACCAATCTGGATCCAAAATCACATGAGACGATGTCAACCCATACTCTCCAAGCCTAGGGACAGAGAAGTACTGTTGCTTTACCCGAAAGAACAAAAGCAAACAAGGAGTGTCGTCCTGGTGCAAAGAGCAAACATAGTGCTCCATACGCCAGCGGTACAAAGGTCATTGGCAAGGCAGACGGAGAAGCTCACCAGAATCCGGGGACCTCCATGTTTCAGAAGGGTCGACCCCAAAACCTTCGGGTTCCAAGTGAACCAGTTCCACCAACTATGGGTGTCTCCATCCTAGAGTCAGGGTGTAGGTTCTTCAGAAGATCATTCTCCAGCCGATATCCAATCATGGGGCACATAAGCAAGAAGTAAGTCGATAATTTGTTTCCTCGCCCCGGTCATGTGCCATTCGAATCCAATAAATATGTGACTATGCGCCCCCGAGGTCATACGCCAGGAAGACAGATCTCGCTTATCACTGCAATGCGAATCCAAGATCAAGAATTCCTACTTCCGAGCGGGGCAACAGATCACCTACAGCAGATTTCAACTGATACAAGTGATCTTCACCAGCCAAACCTACGAGTCTTGCCATCCATCGACATGCAAGGCCATGATCCTGAATCTTCCTAGGTCAATCGACCTAAACAAGCCACAAGCCTGGGAATATCCATTAGACCCCTGTCTATCTCGGGGAAATTGACTCTCCTCCAGGTTCAAACACGGCCCAGGCCTAGAAAGAACCCAGAAAAGGAGACTTCAGAGCGACGTTATGTTCACGCCAAGCCCAAAGGACCTGCCACCGATAAGCCGGTGTTGATGCCCACTGAAGCATCGAGCGTTTCTCCATCAGGTCTCGCGCCAACCAGATAGAACTATTTCAGGCCACGAGCCCCCTTAAACCTGAAAATGCCTACTAGACCCCGGTCTATCCCGCCGAAATTTGTTCTCCTCCAGGTTCAAACAAGGTCCAGACTTAAGAGGAACCTGTGAAAGAAAGATTACTAGAGGGATGTCCTGCCTAGGGGAAGCCTGCCGAGAATGAGCAACTCCGGTTGACTTGAGTGCACAGGTTATTCCCCGAGTTCGAGGACGAAATAGAGAAATAAGGGGCAAACTGGTTGGGAAAAGTCATCCAGGCCTCGGGCAGGACACCTACCTCCAGGTTCCTGTTGAGAGAACCTCCGGCTCCGACCCCTGCACCGATCCCTGCCTCCAGATCAATAAAAGGGATTACTAGATCCTATCATCTTGCGCATAAGTGGAAAACCCACACATATGGCACATGGAAAATATTGGCCAATCGCAGGAATGGGCAAGCACAAGCCATAGTATGCAAATATAATACTCCTGCTCAAGAGCCTACTCCCATGCGGGGTACAAAGTACTTATAATGCAAAGGTACTGCCTAAGGACCTTACACGCTTACTCTCAGGCATGGAGCATATTACATATAATGCAAAGGTACTGCCTGAAGAGCTTACATGCTCATTCTCAGGTAGGGAGCATATTACATATAATGGAAGGTACTGCCTGAGGAGCTTACACGCTTACTCTCAGGCAGGGAGCATATTAAATACAAACGTAAAAGTAATGTATTCAAACTCAGAATTCATACAAGGAGCGATAATGGGTATGAGACATAATGCAGGAATGGGTCTGCGCAAGCCTGAGTATGCTGTCGAAACTAACTAAAACCTCTGTGCAGCCTAAGGCGCATCGGGGTCCCAAGAGTACCAATATGGAAAGTACATGTATTAAAGCGCTACGTGCTACACAATACAGGGAACCCATGGTATAATTATTGCAAAAGTACTGTGAAATACATAAGCAATTAAAACCCTGCTTCTCCAGACGTGGAAAGCAGCGAAGCCTGGCACTTGGGTCATAACACCCACACCAGAACCCTCTAAGCCTATCAGTGACTTCCTACAGAAGTAGAATACAGCATAGGAACTCGATAGTGGCCAGCTTCCGAGCGGCAGAATGCGAAATCCAAACAGGTACCAGGAGTAGTCTTGCCAAGGAAGGCGAGTACGGTCCCTGTAAAACCAAATATTCTGGGTTCCTACGAACCACGGGTCTAAAGATAACCTCAGGGTTATTAGATCAGAACCCCTGGGATATTAAGAACCTTCGAGTCCCCATGCAGTCTCCGGGTCCTGAAAAGATCTCAGGGCCTGGAAAAGGTAAACCTCCAGGTTATTGTATAACCCCGGGTTCAAAACGACTTTTGGGTTCAAAACGACCTCCGGGTTCCCAAACGACCTCCGGGTCCAGAGCAACCTCCGGGTTCAAAACGACCTCCAGGTCTAGAGTAACATCTGGGTTCAAAACGGAATTCGGGTCGAAAAGAAAGCTTCGGGTTCAAAACGACCTCCGGGTCTAGAGGAACCTCCGGGTTCCCAAACGACCTCCGGGTTCAAAATGACCTCCGGGTCCAAAAGAAATCTCCGGGTTCAAAACGACCTCTGGGTCTAGGGGAGCCTCCGGGTTCCCAAACGACCTTCGGGTCCCGAGCAACCTCCGGCTTCAAAACGACCTCCGGGTCCTAAATACGACCTCAGGGTCTGAAGAAACCTTCGGGTTCCCAAATGACCTTCGGGTCCTTACTCAACCTCTGGGTTCTAAAGGTGACCTACGGGTCTAGGGCAGCCTCCGGGCTCTAGAAACGACCTTCGGCTTCCAACAACATCTTCGGGTTCTGAAACAGTACCACAGTTCCGTTCGATCCCAGGATCCAGCTATTGAATCTCCGGGTCCATAAGAGAGACCTGCTATCTCTTGGAAAAAATTCACGAGTAACCCATCTACAGAAGGTGGAATGTGATGCATCCCTATACTCCAAGTTCACGACCCTAACACATCTGGTTCCGTCTCTAAGTCTTCCCAAGGGTAGCTGGACGACGCATTGGAAGACGCTCCCAGGTTTTGATAATGGAAAACACTGCTCCAAAAAGCCTACCTACCAATCAACGAGAGTCTACCCGACGGAGGCGACTTCGAGTCGAAAATATATACGAGAAGGTCCCCTTGAAGGTCCACACAACCATCAGGTTCCTGGAAAAAAGTTCAAGCAGCCTCAAGGTTCCAGGACGCAAGTCCATCCAGCCTCCGGGTTCCAGGACGAAAGTCCATCCAGCCTCCGGGTTCCAGGACGAAAGTCTATCCAGCCTCCGGGTTCCAGGACGAAAATCCGTCCAGCCTCCAGATTCCAGGACGAAATTCCATCCAACCTTCGGGTTCCGGGACGAAAATCCATACAACCTCTGATTTATGAAGAATCGCATCCACAAGCCATGAGTTTCAGAAGGATGTATCTCTAAATCTTTGGATTCTGGGAAAACATGCCCTGGATCCTCCGGGTTCCAAGAAAACACGACACAAGTTCATTGCAACATTGATTTTAGCCTACCTTTGGGTGCAGATTGCAATATTACATAGTTGAGAGTGGTGAAGAATCAATGGCATAGTTCAACTAATGGTTCCACCTTATCTATTCGGCATGGGCACTACTGCTCACCGCAAACAACATGTCCAAGAGTTCTACTCCGGTACCAAGAATCAACTAGGTTATCTCCAAGTACCGAGACGAACACGCCGAACGTCCCTCTACCGAAGGTCAGGGTACAATCCTAAGACAATGCAAGAAGCTACAACTATAACATCAAAATCTCAAGGAGCATCAAGTATACTAAACGCAATAAGGAGACCGGTGCGAATACCTGAATGAAAGTCAATTACACCTTTTACAAGCTCAAGAGGCGCAAGCAAAGCGGAATCAAGCATGAGGATCCTCAGTTTCGGCCTCTGGGTCTTATTAAACCTCCTCATCCCCCTAATCCTTAGCCTCGCTAAGATTCACCCTCTCAGAAATTCTTGGGTCCTGACCCATACACTCCTCCACACGATTCAGAGAGCCTCGAGAAATACAAACTGAAGTCCTGCTTGAACTAAGGCCGAGTATAGATACAGGAGCAGCACAAGCATCTGGGGTATGAGCGGAAGCATCACCCTTTATGCAGACGTTCCCGGCTTCTCCATCAAAATTTCGGCCAACTCCGACCAATCCCCACCATTGGGGCAACGTCTCATCCTTATAAATGAGAAGAAGAAAGTCTTATAGGCTCAACTTGATCCTGCGCAACAACGATGTCCGCCCTTAGAGCATTTACGAGGTCCTACATGGTGGTTCTTCCTGATTATCCACTTCCAAGCCATCGACATCAAGGGTACAACTACATCCACGTGACCATCCTCACTCAGACCAAACACATGCCCATTGAAGCATGTATGTGACTCTATCTACATTCGTCCAGGCCATGACATCATGCCCACTGGGTTCACCGACGAACACACTACCTGATCTAGGCCACGTGTCTGTATTGAGTCAAGGATTAATGCCCATTCCCCAGAACATACATATCCAATCAGGCTGTGAATTCTTTGAGACCGAGCGCAAGTACATCCGAGCCCCATCGACAATAAAGTTTGATGGCCCAGGCTACGAACCGACATCATACTCCAAACTCAACGAGGAACTTGATACTACGGTGCAAATCATGAAGTCCTATGAAGAAAACCATGTTATTTCCTGCCTTCAAACATGAAACCAGAAAATAAGGGGCAAACTGTTGGGGAAAAATATTCAATGAAGAGATTACTCCAGCTTCCGGCCTCTAGGTTCTTGCCTCCAAGTTCCGGGTTCCTACCCCGGGTCTGGATCCCTTCCCCCGGGTCTGGGTCCCTGCCTCCACCCTCCAGCTTCCAGGCCGAGTAATTTATCCTGCCTTAGGATAAATTGAAATTTTCCTTTAACAAGATAACCGGCTTGGACAAGAGGGAATCTCCTTAAATCCGAGAGAAAGAGGAAGTGTTCCAATACATATGACCTCCCTTAAGAAAAAGGGAAATATTCTATTATCTAAGTATATAATGAATATTTCCAAATCCAAAGAGAGAGGCACGACCTCCACTATAAATATAGGTTTCTAAACCTAAAGAAGGGGGTCCACGACGTCCATGACCAGAGCTCATCAACTCCACAGCCGCCAAGGCGAAATTTCACACCTAGAAGACCTTCTTCGACGGGCCTATGATAGGCAGATCCCGGTGATTACTATCAAACAGATGAAGATATATGCTCACTGCAGCACGTCTACAACTCTACTTACTGGCTCAGGCCACGGTCTCCAGCTCATCCGCAGGGTCCTTTCATGCTCACTGAAGCACATCGACACATCATGCTCACTGCAGCATATCGACAGGTCTACCATCTTTTCCGGCCATGTGCCCCCTAGAACAGATGACTCCTACCCACCAAAGAGCTACGTGCTCCCAAGGCTACGTGCCCATTAGGCCATGTGCCCACTAGAGCCCCGTGCTCCCAAGGCTACGTACCTATTAGCCCATGTGCCCACTAGAGCCCCGTGCTCCCTAGGCTACGTGCCTCCATTAGGCTACATGCCTCCATCAGGCTCCGCGCCCATCTAGCCTTCGTGCCTCTATATACATGAACTACGAATGGCTTGATCCCCCTCTGAAGGGTACGTAGCCAATCCCCGCTGAAGGATGCAGCTATAAATCCAAACACCTTCCATGGTCCCATGTATAGATACCCAAGGACCGACCTTGGTAGCCGGAACAATCAAGTACAGATCAGGAGGCCCCCAAGGAATGACCTTGGTAGCCGGAACCATCGATCATAGATCATGAAGATCCCGTGATCTTCACTATCGGTAGGCGGCCCCCGCCTAACGACCAATCTCCCCTGCTGCTACTAAGGCACCGACGACATATACTGGCCCATACCCATATGGCAGTATCCTAAGAGCAGGATCTCCTGGTTTATCAACTATCAAAGCTGGAGAATACACCCAACGACATGTCTCCTTCCTCCTATCATTCTGTAGAGCTGAGCACGGATCGCTTGCACAAAAAAATACTCTAACATATACGATCTCCGGATCTAAAGGAACACCCCGTACTCTTACTGTTAGGGTATTTTTGTGTACAACCGATCCATGCTCATCTATACGGAATGGTAGGAGGAAGGAGACATGTCGTTGAGTGTATTATCCTGCTTCGGTAGTTGATAAACCAGGAGATCCTGCTCTTAGGGTACTGCCATATGGGTATGGGCCAGTATATGTCGTTGGTGCCTTAGTAGCAGCAGGGAAGATTGGTCGTTAGGCGGGGACCGCGTATCGATAGTGAAGATCTCAGGGCCTTCTTGATCTATGATCGATGGTTCCGACTACCAGGGTCGGTCCTTGGGTTCCTCCTGATCTGTAGTTGATGGTTCCGACCATTAGGGGCGGTCCCTGAGCGTCTAGGTGTGGAACTATGGAAGGTGTTTGGGTTTATAGCTACATCCTTCAGTGGGGATTGCCTACGTACCCTTCAATGAGGGATCAAACCGTTCGTTGTTCATGTATATAGAGGCACAGAGCCTAGATGGGCAAGGAGCCTGATGGAGGCGCGTAGCCTAATGGAGGCATGAGGCCTAGGGAGCACGGGGCTCTAGTGGGAACATGGCCTAATGTGCACGTAGCCTTGGGAGCACGGGGCTCCACTGGGCACATGGCCTATTGGGCATGTAGCCTTGGGAGCGCATAGCTCTGTTGTTGGTAGGAGTCATCTGTTCTAGGGGGCACATAGCCAGAACAGATGGTAGACCTGTCGATATGCTGCAGTTAGCATGATGTGTCGAGGTGCTTCAGTGAGCATGGAGGGACCCTGCTGATGAGCTGGAGATCGTGGCCTGAGCCAGTTAGTAGAGTTGTAGACGTGCTGCAGGGAGCGAAACCTTGCATTGGCGGCTGTAGAATTGGTGAACTCTGGTTATGGACGTCTCGGACCCCTTTCTTTAGGTTTAGAAACCTATATTTATAGTGGAGGTCGTGCCTCTCTCTTTGAATTTGGAAATATTCATTATATCCTTACATAATAGAATATTTCCCTTTTTCTTAAGGGAGGTCATATGTATTGCAATACTTCCTCTTTGCCTCTTGTCCAAGCTGGATAAATCACTCGGTCGGCCTGGAAGCCGGAGGCTGGAGGCAGGGACCCAGACCGGGGGGAAGAGACCCAGACCCGGGGGTAGGAACCCGGAAGCTGGAGGCAGGAACCTGGAAGCCGGAAGCTGGAGTAATCTCTTCATGGAATATTTTTCCCCAACAGTTTGCCCCTTATTTTCTGGTTTCATGTTTGAAGGTAGGCAATAACATGGTTTTCTTCATACGACTTCGGGAGTTGCACTGTAGTATCAAGTTCCTCGTTGAGTTTGGAGTAGGACGTCGGCTCGAAGCCTGGGCCATCATACTTTATTGTCGATAGTGCTCGGATTTACGTGCGCTCGGTCTAAAAGAATTCACAGCCAGATTGGAGATGTATGGCCCAGAGAATGGGCAGTAATCCTTGACTCGATACAGAAACGTGGTATAGATCAGGTAGTGTATTTGTCGGTGAACCCAGTGGGCATGATGTCATGGCCTGGACTAATGTAGATCGACTTACTGACATGCTTCAATGGGCATGTGTTTGGTCTGAGTGAGGATGGTCACGTGGATGTTGTTGTACCCTTGATTCCAATGACCTGGATGTGGATATTCAGGAAAAACCACCATGTAGGACCTAGTAAATGCTCTAAGGGCGGACATCGCTGTTGCGCATGATCAAGTTGAGCCTGTAAGACTTTCTTTTTCTCCTTTATAAGGATGAGACGTTGCCCCCATGGTGGGGATTGGTCGGAGTTGGCCGAAAGTTTGATGGAGAAGCTGGGAACGTCTGCATAAAGGGTGATGCTTCCGCTCATACCCCAGATGCTTGTGCTACTTATGTAGCTATACTCGGCCTTAGTTCAAGCAGGACTTTAGTTTGCATTTCTTGAGGCTCTCTGAATCATGTGGAGGAGTGTATGGGTCAGGAATCAGGAATTCTGAGAGGGATAATCTTGGCGAGGCTAAGGATTAGGGGGATGAGGAGGTTTAATAAGACCCGGAGGCCGAAACTGAGGATCCTCATGCTTCATACCGCTGGCCTTGCTTGCGCCTCTTGAGCTTGTAAAAGTTGTAATGGACTGTCATTCAGGTCTTCGCACCGGTCCCCTTATTCCGTTTAGCATACTTGATGCTCCTTGAGGTTTTGATGTTATAGTTGTAGCTTCTTGCGTTGTCTTACGATTGTACCCTGACCTTCGGCAGAGGGACGTTCGGCTTGTTCATCTCGGTACTTGGAGATAACCTAGTTGATTCTTGGTACCGGAGTAGAACTCTTGGACATGTTGTTTGCGGTGAGAAGTAGTGCCCATGCCGAATAAAGAAGGTGGAACCATTAGTTGAACTCTGCCATTGATTCTTGGCCACTCTCAACTATGTAATATTGCAATATGCACCCAGAGGTAGGCTAAAATCAATGCTACGATGACCTTGTGTCGTGCTTTCTTGGAACCCGGAGGATCCTGGGCATGTTTTCCCAGAATCCGAAGACTTAGAGATACATCCTTCTGAAACTCATGGCTTGTCGATGCGATTCTTCGTAAATCGGAGGTTGTATGGATTTTCGTCAAGGAACCCGGAGGCTGGATGGACTTTTATCCTAGAACCCGGAGGCTGGACGGACTTTCATCCTGGAACCCGGAGGCTGGATGCACTTTCGTCGTGGAACCCGGAGCCTGGACGGACTTTCGTCCTGGATCCCGGAGGCTAGATGGACTTTCGTCCTGGAACCCGGAGGCTGGATGGACTTTCGTCCTGGAACCCGGAGGCTGGATGGACTTGCGTCTTGGAACCCGGATGCTGGTTGAAATTTTGTCCAAGAACCTGATGGTTGTGTGGACCTTCAAGGGGACCTTCTCGTATATTTTTTCGACTCGAAGTCGCCTCCGTCGGGTAGACTCTCATTGATTGGTAGGTAGGATTTTTAGAGCAGTGTCTTTCTTTATCAAAACCGGGGAGCGTCTTCCAATGTGTCGTCCAGCTACCCTTGGGAAGACTTACAGACGGAACCAGATGTGTTAGGTTCGTGAAATTGGAGTATAGGGATGCGTCACATTCCACCTTCCGTAGATTGGTTACTCGTGAATTTTTCCCAATAGATAGCAGGTCTCTCTTATGGCCCCGGAGATTCAATAGCTAGTTCCTGGGATCGAACGGAACCGTGGTATTTTTTCAGAACCCGGAGATGTTATTGGGATCCGAAGGTCGTTTCTGGAGCCCGGAGGCTGCCCTAGACCCAGAGGTCACCTTTAGAACCCAGAGGTTGAGTAAGGACCCGAAGGTCATCTGGGAACTCGGAGGTTCCTTCAGACCCTTAGGTCGTATTTAGGACCCGGAGGTCGTTTTGAACCCGGAGGTTCCTCTAGACCCGGAGGTCGTTTTGAACCTGGAGGTTTCTTTTGGACCCGGAGGTCGTTTTGAACCCGGAGGTTTCTCTGGACCCGAAGGTCGTTTGGGAATCCGGAGGTTCCTTCTGGTCCCAGAGGTCGTTTTGAACCCGTAGGTTTCTTTTGGACCCAGAGGTCGTTTCGAACCCGGAGGTTGCTCTAATCCCGGAGGTCGTTTTGAACCCGGAGGTTGCTCTGGACCCAGAGGTCGTTTGGGAACCCAGAGATTCCTCTAAACCCGGAGTTCGTTTTGAACCCAGAGATTTCTTTTGGATCCGGAGGTCGTTTTGAACCCGGAGGTTGCTTTAGACCTGCAGGTTGTTTTGAACCCGGGGTTATATAAGAACCTAGAGGTTTACCTTTTCCAGGCCCAGAGATCTTTTCAGGACCCGGAGACTGCATGGGGACCCGAAGGTTCTTAATAACCCGGGGGTTCTGAACTAATAAAAAACCTGAGGTTATCTTTAGACCCGGAGTTCATAAGAACCCAGAATATTTGCTTTTGCAGGGACCGTACTTTGCCTTCCTAGGTAAGACTACTCCCGGTACCTGTTCGGATTTCGCATTCTGCTGCGCGGAAGCTGGCCACTGTCGAGTTCCTATGTTGTATTCTACTTCTGCAGGAAGTCACTGACATGCTTAGAGGGTGCTGGTGTGGGTGTTATGACCCAAGTGCCAGGCTTCGCTGCTTTCTACGTCTGGAGAAGCAGGGTTTTAATTGCTCCATGTATTTCACAGTACGTTTGCAATAATTATACCATGTTTTCCTTGTATTGTGTAGCACTTAGCGTTTTAATACATGTACTTTTCACAATGATACTCTAGAGACACCGATGCGCCTTAGGCTGCACAAGGGTTTTAGGTAGTTTTGACAGCATTCTCGGGCTTGCGCAGAACCATTCCTGCTTTATGTCTCATACCCATTATCTCTCCCTTTACAAACTCTGAGTTTGAATACAGTACTTTTGCGTTTGTATTTAATATGCTCCCTGCATGAGAGTAAGCGTGTAAGCTCCTCAGGCGGTACCTTGCATTCTATGTAATATGCTCCCTGCCTGGGAGTGAGCATATAAGCTCCTTAGGCAATACCTTGCATTATATGTAATATGCGCCCTTCCTGAGAGTGAGCGTGTAAGCTCCTCAGGCAGTACCTTGCATTATATGTAATATGCTCCCTGCCTGAGAGTGGGCGTGTAAGCTCCTCAAGCAGTACCTTGCATTATATGTACTTCGTATCCCTCATGGGAGTAGGCTCTTGAGCAGGAGTACTATATTTGACCGCATACTACGGCTTGTGCTAGCCATTCCTGCGATTGTCAAATATTTTCCATGAGTCATATGTGTGGGTTTTCCACTTATGCGAAAGATCATAGGATCTAGTAATCCCTTTTATTAATCTGGAGGCAGGGATGGATGCAGGGGTCGGAGCCGTAGCTTCTCTCAACAGGAACCTGGAGGCCGGTGTCCTGCCCGATGCCTGGATTATTTTTCCCAACTAGTTTGCCCCTTATTTCTCGATTTTGTCCTCGAACTCAGGGAATAACCTGTGCACTCAAGTCAACCAAAGTTGCTCATTCTCAGTAGGCTACCCTTGGGCAGGACATCGCTCAAGTAATCCTTCTTTCACAGGTTCTTTTTAGGTCTGTACCGTGTTCGGACCTGGAGGAGAACAAATTTCCGCGGGACAGACCGGGGTCTAGTAGATGTTTCAGGGTTTAAGGGGGCTCGTGGCCTGAAGTAGTTCTCTCTGGTTGGCGCGAGAACTGATGGAGAAACGCTCGATGCTTCAGTGGGCATCAGCACCGACTTGTCAGTGGCAGGTCCTTTGGGCTTGGCGTGAACAGGACGTCACTCTGAAGTCTCCTTTTTTGAGTTCTTTTTAGGCCTGGGCCATGTTTGAACCCGGAGGAGAGTCAATTTCCCTGAGATAGACAAGGGTCTAATGGATATTCCTAGGCTTGTGGCTTGTTTAGGTCAATTGACCTAGGGAGATTCAGGATCCTGGCCTTGCATGTCGATGGATAGTAAGAATCGTAGGTTTGGCTGGTGAAGATCACTTATATCAGTTGAAATCTGCTGTAGGTGATATGTTGCCCCGCTCGGAAGTAGGAATTCTTGATCTTGGATTCGTATTGCAGTGATAAGCGAGATCTGTCTTCCTGGCGCAGGACGTCGGGGCGCATAGTCACATATTTCCTAGATCCGAATGGCACATGAACGGGGCGAGGAAACAAATTATCGACTTACTTCTTGCTTATGTGCCCCATGATTGGATATCGGCTGGAGAATGATCTTCTGAAGAACCTACACCCTGACTCTAGGATGGAGAAACCCAGAATTTGTGGAACTTGTTCGCTTGGAACCCGAAGGTTTTAGGGTAGACCCTTCTGAAACATGGAGGTTTGTGGGCTTCGTCCCCTAGAAACCCAGAGTTTGTGGAACTGGTTCGCTTGGAACCCGAAGGTTTTGGGGTAGACCCTTCTGAAACATGGAGGTTCTTGGATGTTGGCAAGCTCCTCTGTCTGCCTTTCCAATGACCTTTGTACCTCTGGCGTATGGAGCAATATTTTTGCTCTTTCCGCCAGGACGGCACTCCCTTTGTGCTTTTATTTTTTCAGGGAAAGCGGCAGTACTTCTCTGTCCCTGGGCTTGGAGAGTGTGGGTTGACATGATCTCATGAGATCTTTGACCCAGATTGGTCCATTGGCAGGAATTGACCTAGGTTTGGAGCCGCAATCAGTTGTTTAGATAGTAGGAGTTCTCCAGGATGAGATGATTCTTCTCTTGCTTCACAGGGGTTAGCGTTTTCTTATGCATACTAGGACATGATTAGTCCACTCCTGCTGTTGATCATCCACAGACATTGATTTGCTCATATTCCTTGGATTTCCTTTTTTGTAGGCGTCGTTCGATGACACGTTGTAGCTGCTCTCTGCCCCCGCTTGGGTGAGCCACTCTCAGCGTTTCACGATGTCATTTAACGTACAGGCTGCTCTCTGCTTCCCCTTGGGTGAGCCACTCTCTGCGCTTTCTGGACGTCATTCGATGACTCGTCGCCTCTTCTTGAATCTCCTTTGCCACGGGCGTGCTGATGGGAGTTGTTTATGCGTGTAGCCCCTTTGGTTAACGCTTAGATCATCTGCCCCGGCTTTCCTCATGGTCGTGTCTTCCTCAGAGGTATATCAGGGTACATGGCCAGGAAAGGCGGTAGTAAGGTGGGCAGAACCGTGGATCCGGAACCTGGAAGCTGGGATCCGGAACCTGGAAGCTGGAACCCGGAACCCGGAACCCAGAGGTTTGGCTTTTCCTTTTGGAAGAATGGTAGCGGGATTATGCGTTCTCCGGCTTCTTTTACTCCCCTTTGCTCCAGATGAGTAGAGGGTATTAGGACCAGCACTCCTTGCTGTAGAGTTAGCATTTTCTCTAGCTCTTTTGCAGGAGGCGGAGCAGCAGTGTTCCCGGCGCTTGGGCTGGGTTCTTTTCGCGGAACAACCCCAGTCGAATTTGACAAGTACTCTAAGGCGTTGCATCCCCCTAGCTATCAGGTTTATCTAGGGTTCCACAACCACTTAGATACTAGAACCTAAAGAGAAAGGTGGTTCTCCAGTTACCTCTTAGTGGTTGTATGGTATGCCTGCAGTATTTCCAAGAACTCCTCTTATGGCTCCTCCATCTTTTGGAATTCGTCAAAGTTGTAAACCCGGCTGGAAGATGTTGGTGATGACTGCTTGCGTTGGGCCCAAAGGTTGTAGACGGTGGACATATAGTTAGGACCCGAAACCAGCAGGAATCAAAGATTGTAGAGGTCGGCTTTGAGGCTGAGACCCGGAACCAGTAGGAACTAGCAGGGACTCGTACGTAATTCCTACGTTGAATCTTGCTACTGATGTTAGCATGGTGCTATCCTCCCGTGGGGAGGTGTTTCCAGCCGTGCGAACCATGGGTCTGGTGAGAAGAAGTTGTTTCTTGCCCCCCAGGTGGCTGGGGCGTAATGTTCCTCCTACCTATCATGTTGTCATGTAGTATATGACTGCCCCTCCTTCTAGCGCCAAACTGTTAGGGTATTTTTGTGTACAAGCGATCCGTGCTCAGCTCTACGGAATGATAGGAGGAAGGAGACATGTCATTGAGTGTATTCTCCTGCTTCGGTAGTTGATAAACCAGAAGATCCTGCTCTTAGGGTACTGCCATATGGGTATGGGCCAGTATATGTTGTTGGTGCCTTAGAGGCAGCAGGGGAGATTGGTCGTTAGGCGGGGGCTGCCTACTGATAGTGAAGATCCCAGGGTCTTCTTGATCTATGATCGATGGTTACGACTACCAGGATCGGTCCTTGGGTGCCTCCTAATCTGTAGTTGATGGTTCCGACCATTAGGGGTGGTCCCTGAGCGTCTAGGTGTGTAACGGTGGAAGGTGTTGTTGGGGTCAAACACGGATACGACGAAGTTGATGTCCTTAAAAATCTCCTTAAAAATCGGTGTAAACATTTTTTACGAAAGTTATTCTTCGTAAAAAGAACCTTTACGAAGAGGCTCGTGGTAAAATCTTATTCTAATCTCGATCGAACCAAATACCGATTATCCAAACCAGCCACGGACAAGCTCGAGTATGGCAAATCGGACCATGAACAAGCCAAAGCTCGGTCGCTACGTAGCGACCGAGCACGTACACAGCTCGGTCGCTATGTAGCGACCGAGTTCAAGACAAAGCTCGGTCGCTACGTAGCGACCGAGCACGCGCACGGCTCAGTCGCTACGTAGCGACCGAATTTGAGCTAAGCTCAGTCGCTACGTAGTGACCGAGCACGCACACGGCTCTGTCGCTACGTAGCGACCGAACTCTCCCAAAACGTCGATACGACATGAATCCATGCATTCTCGTATACTCTTCATGCTATCTCCCGTGAGCCATGGCTAAACCGTTCTCTCTTTATCGTCACTCGAAGTCATCAGTCAAACTTTACGATAAAAACTGCGTGAAGTTCAGTTTTATCAAAGAAACTGTAATAAACGTTTTGTGTCAAAAAACGGCCCAAAGAGACCTAAAACGCAGCTCGAAGCCCACTTACGATTTCTTAACCGAAAACCCATAAGCCTTATGATGGTTTATGCTTGGTTCATAAGGCAAAATAAATGTCAAGTTTCCGCGGATAAATGTAAAATTTCCAAATATAACGGAATATCTCCATTTTTGAGCTATGACGGCTTAGGGATAGAAAGGGAAAAGCGCAAACCGACCTAAGAGAAAGTATGTAAGGAGTCCTAGGCGAGGGGCAGAAGGGAGACGCAATACACAGCAAAACTTAGCACTTAGGGCAATTTAGGCAATTTTTCTTTTTTGTTATTCGAGCTGCGACTCTCGTAGCCCAGGCTCTTACCTTGTTGTAACGCTCAAACGCGAATTCGGAATAAGACACCTTTTTCTCTTTTCACGATTTCTTATACTTAATCGTTTTTATTTCGTCTTCTGATCGCTTGGCGTGTGGTATTAGCAGATATCCGGGACCTCTGGGAAACTAGGGTTCTCCTACTTTCCTTATTTAAATGGGAATCGACAGTGTGAATTTCGGTTCCCAGAGATTGGCGCTAGAAGGAGGGGGGGTACAGATCAATCTAACTCTCAGCCACAACATGCTCAACCAGACATGTCAACTGACGACGCGGATAACATGCAAACTCCTCTCAACGGAGGAAGCGACACCAATCTCCACACTCCAGCAGCGGATGTGTCCGCGGCCAACGCACCAGCCAACGCCGCAACGCTCGAGGAGTTTAAAAAGATGTTCGCCACCTTTGAAAAAAGGTCAGAGGAACAGGATAAGCTTGTTAACACCTTGACCAAACAAGTCCAAACCTTAACGGCAAGGACTCGAGCAATCCGTCCCCGCGGAACTACGAAGGTTTGCGGGAAAAGACTCGACTTCACAACTCCACACGACAGGCCCGGAAAATCGCGGGAACGTCCTTCGGGACAGAACCCCAGCGAAACATCCCCTGCCGAGAAACAGAACTCAGGGAGTCCTCCACCTCCTGCTAAGGACACGAAGGCCAATGAAGTCGAGCATGTCGACTTGGATCCCAGCAACGTCTCCAACGATACTGAGGAGGACGCTGACAAACATCCATGAAGAACCAGAAGCCGATCGGCTCGTGAAAGCTCCCCGTTCGATAAACCAATGACAGAAGAGGAGGAAAACCTCTACTGGATCGAACAGGAGGAGCTGGCCGGAAAATAGGCCAAGATTACTCGCAGCAAACGCCGACAAGCTCGGAACTCTACTAGCGAGAAATCAGACATACGCGACCTGCACGACTACATAACCAAAACTGATGCGGAAGTAAGGGCCGTGAAATCCCAGATCCATCACGCTACCAGTGCCGCCCCAGAGATCGATAGACTACTCGAGGGAACTCGGAAAACACCTTTCACCGCTCGCATCTCTGATACGAGGGTATCTGACCTGGGAAAAATCAAAGTACCAAAGTACAATGGTACGACCGATCCAAAAGCTCATCTTCAGGCTTTTCACATCACGATGGGAAGGGCAGACTGAAGGATAGCGAAAAAGATGCCGGCTACAGCCGTCTGTTCGTTGAAAACCGGGAAGGATCAGCTCTTGGAAGCTTCCGCCAGCTCGCATTGGAATTTCTCAAACACTACTCTATGTTCATAGATAGATTAATATCCGATGTCGACATCTGGAGCATGTCCCAAGGGGAAGATGAACCCCTCCGCGAGTTCATAAGCCGTTTCAAGCTGGTTATGTCAAGGATTAGCGGGACAAGTGACAAGGTGGCCATAGACGTACTCAGAAAAACACTCTGGTATAAGTCAAAATTCCGAAAGTGGATAGCTCTCAACAAACCGCGGCCGATCCAAGACGCCCTCCACAAAGCAATGGACTACATCTTAATCGAAGAGGAAACAAAATATTTGTCGCAAAAGCATAAATCGACAAAGCCGCCCTTGAAGGATGTAGACCAAAAGACAAAATGGAAAAGCTCTCGTAATGGCAAGTCTGTCCATCACGAGGGGGAATAATTCCAGGGGGCGCATAACTACGTGATCAATTCGGATCATAGCCGAACCACGGGAAATACATGGGCTCGCAATCATGGATACGGCGAAAACTCCTTCTGCGAGTTCCACCAGACCTGAGGACACTACATAACTAACTGCAAAGTCCTAGGAGCGAGATTGGCCGCAAAGCTACTAGCTGGAGAGCTCTCCGAAGTAACTAGCGTAAAAGATCTCATCCTCGAGACCGATCACCCTCCGAAGATGGACAGGAATCCGTCCGCTGAGAACTCCCCTCAAAGAAACCAATCCAGGGATAAACGCGGAGGAAGACCAGACGATAAAGGAAACGATAACAATCATCGCAGATTCAACATGAACATCAGAGGATCGCAGTACTGCAACGACATGGTCTCAGCCATCAAGGCTTACCAGCGAAAGGCCGAATCAAGTGCAAACTGGCCTACGTGGTCTCCTCCCCGAGATGGTCAAAACAACTCAATAACTCTCACGAGAGACGAAGCCGGCGGGATCGATCAACCTCACTGCAATCGACTCGTCATAGATCTTGTCATACGAGATCTGGAAGTCGGGAGAGTCCTCATCGACACAGAAAGCAAGGTAAATGTTATCTTCCGTGACACTCTCAAACGGATGAACATCAAACTCGGGGAAGTTACCCCAATGCCAAAACCGCTGACGGGTTTTTCAGGCGAAGTATCGATGACTCTCAGATAGATCCAGCTACCAGTCATGGCCAAGGAAATCACGAAAATCGTCGATTTCGCCTTGGTCGATCATCCCGCCATCTACAACGTGATCATGGGAACCCCATGGCTTAACGCCATGGCTTAACAGTCGCGGCTTTGCTTTCTCGCAGAGCATAAGTTAAGGCAAAACACGACTGCCGCAATGGCAACTCGCAAACGCGCAAAGTTAGCTCAGCCTTTGGCCGAAAATACTTCAAAGAAAGATGATTCGACATCGTCTCCTGAAGAAAACGCTTCGGGTATCGAAACTCAGCGCAATTCCGAAGTCAACACTATGACTCAATCGGAGAACCCGGACAAAAATGTCGACCCTGCCACAGTCTCCGCGATTAAGGTGGTCAGCACAGCAATAACCGCCTAGTAAGAACACTCGCGGCATAAAACATAACTACGAGATGGCTTGATCGTCG
>NW_013617417.1:191442-193575 GCF_000695525.1 Brassica oleracea var. oleracea | reverse complement strand
GGGGGGGGGGGGGGAGTGGTCCAGCACTTCCAGTTGGCTTAAAAATTGTCTCTAGAGAGATGCTCCATTCGTGCCATACAAGTCGTATAACCCGAAAACCTATCGTGGGCTTTAAACCGGTACGAGTCAGGTTAAAATCGCAAACAGAAAAATCGATAGCCGGCTAGTCACCGCATTAAACCTTAAAACCAAAAGTAAACCTAGGTCTTGCCCTAAACCCAGCACACTGGTCTCTAACATCTCTAGACATGATATCTAAAAATGATACGAAATCCTAAACCATGTCTCTCCGTACATATCCTAACGTTCGCGAAAACTTCGTGAAAGTAAACAAGCATCTATTACGAAAATTCATCTCAAGCGAACCATCAGATTGAACGTCTCGTTAGAAGTAAATATGAGACGACAACTCATATTTACTTCACATACTCAGAACAAGGTACGTCGATAAATATTCATCATATAAAACTGCATAACGGTAGGGATTCAAAGCCACCAACGGCCAGTCCCGATAAAGATAAAAGCGGCCAAACGGGCCCACACAAAGTCTCGGAATAAAGGCCACACTCGGCCAGACATAGATAAACAAAAGCCACAGTCGGCCACAAATACAACATAAGGGAAAAACCTCTTACGCTCACTTCACCTCTCACAGATCAAAAGTTAAAATTCCCGGACAAGGAAGCTCTGAATGCATCCGCGGGGTAGTTCACCTCCTCATCGTCACCAGCAACCTCAGTTGCGACCTCCTCCGTAACGGGAGAAACCGGGAGGGGATCCCAGAATCACTGGATCCTCCCGTCGATCGGGGGAATAAGCGCCTCAGCATGGGCATGGTCCTTCATGCCATCTTTCATGTCCCTCATCTCCTCCTCGAAAACGAAGTCGTCCGCCTGCGTCTTCCAAAGGGTACCAACCGAGCCGTGGCACTCGCTGTTGGGGTGAAAACCGCTCACGACGGAAACAATGCCTGAAAGTTCACGGAAAACCAACTCTCGATCGATCCTTGAAAATTAGACATTCCCGGAAAACGGTTAAATCAAGTAAAAGACAGTTTTTTGCGGATGCGAACCGAGGAACATTGAGAAGAGGATCAGTCTGGATGAGGTCTCAATCGTAAGCAAGGACCGACCACCTCGCCCTAGGGCGACGACCGTCTCAACACGGGTCACCTTTCCCATGGGCGAGGACAACCCGCACCGAGGTCACCTCGCCCATGGACGAGGACGACCAAAACCGAGGTCACCTCGCCCATGGGCGAGGATGACACGCACAAAGGTCACCTCGCCCATGGGCGAGGACGACCCGCACCGAGGCCACCTCTCCCATGGGTGAGGACGACCCGTGCTGAGGTTACCTCGCCCATGGGCGAGGAAGACCCACACCGAGGTCACCTCGCACATGGGCGAGGACGACCCGCACCGAGGTCACCTTGCCCATGGGCGAGGACCCACCTCCTGTCCCGAAACCGTTCATCCTTGCCTAAGTTCCCGTAACACAATCCTCAGGCCCTTGGACGCAATACCCATGTCTCGTCCGCTTAGGATTATCAAAGAAAGACTTCGGGAAAAGTTATAAAAACTTGGTCGTCGAAAAGGATTCCTGCCTACCGTATAAAATAGCCATGGTTAGCTTGAACACCAGTTGCCTTAACTATACGGGGAATTAGAATCCTTTTGGAAAAACTGACGGCTGTTTCTTAGGAAAAATCGGAAAAATGTCTAAGTCCCAAAACGGCCCAAAAGGGGCCTGAACCGCGGCTAAACGGCCCACTTACGATTTTCGAACAGGATTGAGCCCAAGGCTGTTATGACGGTCTATTTTTAAATTCGCTGGAAAAGATAAATGTTAAGTATCCGAAGATAATCATGAAGAGTGACAAAAAGCCCGTCTCGCGACGAATCCGCCCCAGGAAGAGGTGCAAACCGACCTAGAGAGAGTATATAAGGAGGGCTTATGGCGAGGAGCAAGGGAGAGCTTTCTCAGAGCAAACTTAATACTTAGAGCAATTTAGGCATTTTCCGTTTTTACTATCGAGCTGCGACTCGACTAGGTTAGAACTTAGGTGGCCAGACTAGCGAACGTACCGACAGGTCTCGTTGCCTAGGATCTTACCTGTTGTTCACGCTCAAA
>NW_013617417.1:188024-191386 GCF_000695525.1 Brassica oleracea var. oleracea | reverse complement strand
TGTGTTGTGCGTGGCCCAGCAGATAACCGGGACCTTCAGGGAATGCTAGGTTAGCTTGGCTTTCCTCCGATTAACAAATCTCGACGTTGTGAATTTTGGTTCCCACAGTTTGGCGCTAGAAGGAGGGGGTACGGATCTATCTCTCACGCAACCGCGACAGCTCAGTCAGGTATGACGATCGACGCTGATAAAGACAAGCAAACGCACGACGGGACTTTCGTCAATGCCAACGCTGAAAGAACTCCAGCTGGAAACATATCCACGGTCACTACGAACGCCGCGATACTGGACCAGATGAAAGAAATGTTTGCCTCCGCTCAGAAAAAGTTGGACGAACATGGAAAGCTCGTGGCCTCTCTCGCAAAACAGGTGGAAACCTTTACGGCGAAGGCCAAGAGTAAAAACCCGCACGGGGCCACAAGAGCCCGCAACAGCAGAATACTCGATTTCGTGACTCCGAGAGATCGAGCCACACGGGCAGACAAGGATTCTTCAGGTCAGAACCCTGACGAAACAGGCCCGCCAGGCGCACAACATACCCCGGAGAACCTTCCACCTCCTGCCGGGAGCAACGAAGGAGGCGATTTCAAGCGGATCGATCTGGACATAAGCGACCATTTCGATCACTCGGACGAAGGTCCCAACGTCCATCCGAGAAGAACGCGAAGCCAGTCCGCTCGGCAGGACGCGTCGTTCGAAAAGCCCATGACGGATGAAGAAGAAAACCTTTATAGGGTAGAGCAGGAAGAACTGGCCGAAAATCAGGCTCGGATCCACCGCAGCCAACGCCAACAAGCTCGCAAGGCTGCTAAAAATCCTGATGAGATCCATGATCTCCGCGAGTACATCGCAAAAACTGCAGCAAAAGTCAATGCGGTAAAGTCGTAGATTCACCACGCGACAAGCGCTGCACCCGAGATCAACAGACTTCTCGGGGAAGCGCGGAAAACTCCTTTCACTGCCCGGATCACGGAAACTAACATCTCAGATCCTGGGAAGATCAAAATTCCCGTCTACGATGGCACCACCGACCCAAAGGCGCATCTGCAGTCTTTCCAGATCGCGATGGGAAGGTGCAAACTCAAGGAACGCGAACCAGACGCTGTCTACTGCCTCCTCTTTGTCGAAAACCTCAAAGGAGCCGCGCTCGAATGGTTTTCTCGTTTGAAACGAAACTCCATCAGAAGTTTTCGTCAGCTCACCTCGGAGTTTCTCAAACAGTATTCCATGTTCATGGAAAGGGAAACCTCAGACGTCGACCTTTGGAGTCTATCTCAAAAAGAAGACGAACCACTCCGCGAATTCGTGAACAGGTTCAAGCTGGTAATGGCAAGAGTCACTGGAATTAGCGACAAAGTGGCACTCGACGCTTTGCGGAAAACTCTCAGGTACAGGTCAAACTCCGGCAATGGATATCCCTTGAAAAACCGTGAACTATCCGGGACGCTCTTCACAAGGCAACATAATTCATCATGATGGAAAATGAGATGAAAGTCCTCTCCCAGAAGTACAACCCGCAGAAGACGTCCGCGAGAAGGAAAAACCCTCGTAACGACAGGTATGTCCACCACGAGGGAGAAGATCTCCAGGGCGAGCATAATTATGCTAACAACTCCAAACAGGGAAAGACTTCTGGAAATATCTGGACCAAGAACCAGTTCAAGTATAATTCCTACTGCGAGTTCCACCAGACCAGAGGTCATTCCACTATGAACTGCAAGGTTCTCGGCGCTAGGATTGCTGCAAAGCTCTTCGCCGGTGAAATTTCGAAGGTCAAAGGCATAAAAGACCTCCTCCTGGATTTCGATCGCCCTCCCAAAACTAATAAAGAGTCTCCCGAAAATGACACCCGCAAAAATCAGTCGGGCGAGAAACGTGGAAGGAGGCAGGATGACCATGGAAACGACAAAAACCGTCGAAGGGTGAGCATGATCATCGGGGGATTGCAATTCTATCGCGATTCGGTCTCGTCGATCAAAGCTTATGGACGGAGAGATGAGACGAGTTCAAGCTGGCTGGCTCGGTCCCCAACCGACGATGCCCCTAACGATACGATCATCTTCGAAGAGCGGGAAACCATCGGAATCGACAAACCTCACTGCGACCCATTGGTTATCAATCAGGTAATCTGATACCTGGAAGTGGGAAGGATCCTTATGGACAAGGAAAGCACAGTCAATGTCATCTTCCGCGATACCCTCCGGAGGATGAACATTGAAATCGGAGAAGTCATCCTGGAACCAAAACCTGTCACCGGTTTCTCAGGTGCAACGTCAATGACCCTCGGATCAATCAAACTCCCAGTGATGGCTAAAGAGGTGACGAAAATCTTTGACTTAGCGACGTAGCGACCAAGCGGAACACGCGTTCTGTCGCTGCGTAGCGACCCTTTTCGAGCTTTTGTCTGATGACTGGCGTTTCCTCCGCAAAGCTTTTCGTAAGGAAGAATCTATTTCGAAAGATATTCGTCGAAGAAGGTTTTTTTCGTTTTCTTTTACGGACTTTCAGACATTGATTTCGTCGTGACCGATTTTGACCCCAACAGTTAGCCCCCCAGCTCGTTAGAACCATGAGCTTCTAGCATGAGGTTTTAGCGAGTGGCTTGGCAAGTTAGGTGAGTTAGGCGGAATTAATGGTCGAAAAGGTTCGTGGTAAGTGGTCTTCTCGCTCTTCTAAGAGTAGAACGCGATAAGATTGGGGCTGCACCTTATGACGGCTGCCTACGTACCCTTGTTGAAGGGATCAAGCCTTTCGTAGTTCGTCTTGGAGTTAAGGTTCTTATGACTTGTTTTCCAGCGAGACCTTTACGGTCTTGTTTTTATGTAGCGGTTATCAGGCCTGTTGCTGCCGATGGCATTTTATATGGGTGTAGAAGGAAGACTACGAGTTGTCATCTCGTAATCTAACTCTGTGTGAACTGTTATATCCGTGATCTGTTTCGAGAGTTTTCTGCAGTGTGTAAACTCACAGGATTTCTGAAGACGCTCGAATATTGGCCAAGAGACAAATTTTGGGGTCTCGTATCAGGGTGTTTGATACAATGCCGAGAGATGTTAGAGACCAGTGGGTTTAGGGCAAGACCTAGGTTTACTCCTGGTTTTAGAGGGTGCGATGACTAGTTTGACTTACGTATCCCGTTTCAGTTACATTCTGATTTCATACCGATTTAAAGTCTGCGATAGGTTCTCGGCTTATACGACTTGTATGGTTGGAACCGAGCATCTCTCCAAGGACAATTTTTAAGCCTCGTGGTAGTGCTGACCAAAAATTTTGGGTTTCTTATATAGCGCTATTATCCTTTTGTCGGATGTACGAGAGTCATCTCCAAGAGATGGCTAAGTCTGTTTAGGACGTTAAGAGTT
>NW_013617417.1:187100-187900 GCF_000695525.1 Brassica oleracea var. oleracea | reverse complement strand
GTGTTTTTATCGAGGAAGGAAATTTCGTCAAAGAACAAATCTTCAGGTGTCTGCGACGTCTCGCGAGGCTGAAGATTTTTTATTCTTTCGTATGCCGCGTTTTGTGCTTGAAATGTTAGCGGGCTTGAAGATGTTTTGCGATGTTGCAAGGGTTTAGTCTTAGCCCTGCGTTTGAGAAACGTTCTTGTTTGACTACAGATGTTCGCAGCCAAAATTGTTGTTCCTGTTTGGATGCTAATAATTTGATTTGCGATCGAGGAATTAGGACTGAGGTGTCGCGTAAATTTTTCCATGGGAAGAAGAGTTTTCCTTCATAGTCTTTGTGAAGTGTTGGCTTTCCGAGATCTATTTCGTGCATTTTTGAGGATGTTTTGTATAGCTCTAGAAGCTTTGTTACGAATTTTTCCTTACATGCCGCGTATTATGGGTAAAACGTTGCGGGCTTAAATTGAATTGTGGAGCGTGCGGAACTCGGTCAATTTTCGAAAAGTTTAGATCTTCCTTTAACCATTTGGTTGTTAGGACTGAGTTTCGTTTCGAAGAATTTATCATATGACTTCCGACTGTAGACTATACGATAATTATTCTCTTAAAAGTCACACGACGTTTTTAGACAAATCGTAGATTGTCGTTTAGCCGTTAAGTGATGGAGCTATGGTTTCTCAAATAGTTTGGCTTGGCGTGAGGGATGTGTTCACTCATATAGCCAAGGATGTTGTAGGTCAAGGATTAGACCATGGTACTTTAACATTTAAGGTCATGTTAGTTTACGATCGTCCTTAAAGGGGATGGCAAATATT
>NW_013617417.1:186354-187056 GCF_000695525.1 Brassica oleracea var. oleracea | reverse complement strand
GATAGGCCAAGTTTGCCAGGGTTATCCATGCTAATATGGCCGATAGTAGTAGAAAACGATTCTCCGCTCTAGGTTTTATTTATACGACGTATATTACATACAATGTGACCTATAGTCTTATGAAAATCAAATCTTTTTTGCTTGAGGAAGACGAAGCCCAAGAGGTTTGCTACATAACCAGTGTGGAGTCAGTGGCGGGACGACTGCCTTCTCGGATGTGACCGAGGGAAAAGAAAAGAAGAAGCCAGCGAGCCGTATTGTTCTTCATGAAGCCTTTTATGTTAACTTTAGAAAGTTTCTTCGTAAGACTTGGTCTCATTGTACGAAGGATTTTTCGCATAAGTAACGGGGACCGGTTTTACGAAGGTTGTAGATCGGTGATATGTAAACATATGTTAAAGTAGCGTTGTTTCTGTGGGTTTCACGAGAAACGTTTCTGCTATGATTTCGATCCTAGGTGAAAGTTGCTTGGAATTACTCATGGAGTGTTACCGAAGTTTGTTTCATTATGATCTAGTCGCAGAACGTTTTTCATAGGTTTTATGAAAGGATTTTCATGACACATTCGTTTCTTGAACAAATTGGTCTACCAGAGGTGGATCTAGCCACCATCGGGAGGAAAGCGTCTCTTTGTGCACGATGCTACATCTATTCTCGAGTTTTCTTCGTCACAAATGTTTTCGATGCTTTTCCGTGACTCAC
>NW_013617417.1:186024-186305 GCF_000695525.1 Brassica oleracea var. oleracea | reverse complement strand
AAACTGGCTTTCTAAAACAGGAAAGGGCTTCAATACTTTGGCTAATCATCGAGTTTTAGTTTGATATTGGTATATGTTTTGTGTACGCATGATTGCGACAAGAAATGATGTATAGTCTTTGAGATTATCTTCATGATCGTCTCGATATGTTACTAGCGTTTAGACGAATTTTAGATTGTCGTTTGCCTATTTGAGACGATTTGCTTTGACAAAATCGTTTTCTTGACGATTTGCAAAAGTTTTTAAAGTTTGTCGGTATACGAGTATAGTATACGTACCTA
>NW_013617417.1:185758-185987 GCF_000695525.1 Brassica oleracea var. oleracea | reverse complement strand
TTTGAAGGGTTGTGTACGTTTCTTCTTCTAAGGTTTGAAATGATCAATAATCCTGGACGATTTAAAGACGATGCTTGGACTGTGATTTGGTTTGTTTCCACTTTGACGACTTGGAATATGTCGGTTCCGAGAAAATTGCTAGAAACGAATCGGTTTTAAGATGACGTTCATGTCTCTCATTTTTTCTCTCTTTAGGAAGCGAGCTTGATCTGCGTGGCGATCGTTTCTC
>NW_013617417.1:183221-185697 GCF_000695525.1 Brassica oleracea var. oleracea | reverse complement strand
AGAAAAATCGCCTAAGACTTAGTTCGCTAGACTATCCACCTAGGTTTTACGTTCCCTGAAGTTCTATGGCAGTCTCAAAGGCGTTTTTATTTCTTAGTAATTTCCTACGAAAATTCCAAGTCTGATTTCAAAACTTTCAAGTCGGAAATATCTTAGTTTTCTCGAAGACGCAGTTTTGTCTCTTCTTAGTTTTGCTTGCTTATTTCCCCTTCCTTTTCTCCTATATGTTCGCCATTTTCGATATTGGTCTTTATCCTTCAAACTTGACATTTATCTTCCGAACTTGGCTGTTATCTTCTCCTTAGATGCGACGTCAATTTTTATAAATAGTTTATAAAAAGGTTCAATAGTTGGGGTGGCTAAGGTGTTAAGTTAACCGTTGCCGCATTATACGATTAATCTGAATCCACGCGAGAAAACTAGTATTTGCGCGGGGTTTTTTTTTTATCGTAAAGTTTCAATGGTAACTCCAATCGAGCCGAAACAAGAGACCTTTCGTTCACGGTTCAAAGAAGGGAGCTACAAGGATGAGAGTAGAATGCATGATATTGATATGATGTGGTCGTAGTCGCCATATGGCGAGCTGGTCGGGACAGGCCGAGCTCGCCATATGGCGAGCTTGTCGGGACAGGCCGAGCTCGCCATATGGCGAGCTTGTCGCGACAGGCTGAGCTCGCCATATGGCGAGCTGGTCGGGATATGCCGAGTTCGCCATATGGCGAGCTGGTCGGGACAGTCTGAGCTTTGGCTATCTTTGGGTGGTTTCGGACATTCGGGAAGCGTTGGTAACCCCTTTTCCTGTTTTGTCGTTTGTTTCCCAAGAGTTGTTTGTCGAAGAGATTGGATCTTCTAATTCTATAACTTGTCGTATAACTTCTTTTAAAATTATACGAGACTTTTCTTTCCGAAAATATTTTCCAGAGACTTTTAGGCATTGATTCCGTCGTGACCGATTTTGACCCCAACATTCTTCCAATTTGATTGAAAATGAATGGTCGAGATCCAAATAGCAACAACACCAGAGTTTTTGCTAGCACATACCAAGAGGAGCACAACTGAACATAGAATGGTAAAGTCTCTTGCTGGCGAATAGAAGGATTAAGAAAATCTACATTGAAGAATTCAAGATTCATCTCCTGATCTCAACAAACCACTTGCAGTAGAAGCTTCAAAGACAAAAAAATATATATATAATGTGCCATAAAAATTGTGAAAGGACAATGCTGAGATGCTTACAGAATTTTGACGATTCGCAAGTTGAGTCATTTGCAAGTTTTTTTCTTTATGGAGGTCTTGAACATCACAAATCCAAGATCTACAGCTGAATGCGAGGTGACCTTCTAGCGCCAAACTGTGGGAACCAAAATTCACACTGTCGATTTCCGTTTAAATAAGGAAACTAGGAAAACCCTAGTTTCCCAGAGGTCCCGGATATCTGTTAATACCACACGCCAAGCAATCAGAACACAATAATGACAATGATAAAGTATAAGAAATCGTAAAAGAGAGCAAAAGGAATTTTATTCCGAATCCGCGTATGAGCGTTACAACAAGGTAGAAGCCATGGCTACGACAGCTGTCGGCGAGATTCCTAGTTCTAACAACCTAAGACTGCAAAACCTAGTTGAGCCGCAGCTCGAAATAACAAAAATGGAAAGTTGTCTAATTACTCTAAGTGCTAAGTTTGCTCTAAAAAAGTCTCCTTCCATGCCTCTCGCCTAGGACTCCTTATATACTGGCTCGAAGGTCGGTTTACGCTTTTCCTCTTCTGCCCATAAGTCGCCATAGCGTAAAAATGGAGATATTTCATTTTTTCCGATCTTCGTAATTATCTTCAAAATTTCGTATTTATCCGCGGAAACTTGACATTTATCTTTCCTTGCGAACCAAGCGTAATCCGCTATGCGGCTCACGAACTGTTGGTTAAGAAATCGTAAATCGGGCCTCGAGTCATGTCTTAGGTCTTTTTGGGCCGTCTTCTGACTCGAAGCGTTTATTACGACTTCTTTCGGTAAAGAACGAACTTTCCGCGGTTTTTATGGTAAGTATGATCGATAAATTAGAATGGCGGGTAACGTGAAATGGGTTCGCTACGGTCTTCGGGAGATAGCATCGATGGGTAGACGAGAATGCATGGACTAATGTCGTATCGACGTTTCGGAAGAGCTCGATCGCTACATAGCGATCGAACTTTGGCTCGAGCTCGGTCGCTACGTATTGCCCGAGCGGAACACGCGTTCGGTCGCTGCGTAGCGACCCTTTTCGAGCTTTTGTCTGATGACTCGCGTTTCCTCTGCAAAGCTTTTCGTAAGAAAGAATCTATTTCGAAAGATTATTCGTCGAAGAAGGTTTTTTTCGTTTTCTTTTATGGACTTTCAGACATTGATTTCGTCGTGACCGATTTTGACCCCAACAGGGGGGTGGGTACGTATACTCCCACAAAGTCTGAAATATCCATGAATGTACTCGATATTTT
>NW_013617417.1:176129-180467 GCF_000695525.1 Brassica oleracea var. oleracea | reverse complement strand
GTAGAAGCCTCGGCTATGAGAGCTGTCGGCGAGATTCATAGTTCTAACAACCTAAGACTGCAAAACCTAGTTGAGCCGCAGCTCGAAATAACAAAAATGGAAAGTTGTCTAATTACTCTAAGTGCTAAGTTTGCTCTAAAAAAGTCTCCTTCCATGCCTCTCGCCTAGGACTCCTTATATACTGGCTCGAAGGTCGGTTTACGCTTTTCCTCTTCTGCCCATAAGTCGCCATAGCGTAAAAATGGAGATATTTCATTTTTTCCGATCTTCGTAATTATCTTCAAAATTTCGTATTTATCCGCGGAAACTTGACATTTATCTTTCCTTGCGAACCAAGCGTAATCCGCTATGCGGCTCACGAACTGTTGGTTAAGAAATCGTAAATCGGGCCTCGAGTCATGTCTTAGGTCTTTTTGGGCCGTCTTCTGACTCGAAGCGTTTATTACGACTTCTTTCGGTAAAGAACGAACTTTCCGCGGTTTTTATGGTAAGTATGATCGATAAATTAGAATGGCGGGTAACGTGAAATGGGTTCGCTACGGTCTTCGGGAGATAGCATCGATGGGTAGACGAGAATGCATGGACTAATGTCGTATCGACGTTTCGGAAGAGCTCGATCGCTACATAGCGATCGAACTTTGGCTCGAGCTCGGTCGCTACGTATTGCCCGAGCGGAACACGCGTTCGGTCGCTGCGTAGCGACCCTTTTCGAGCTTTTGTCTGATGACTCGCGTTTCCTCTGCAAAGCTTTTCGTAAGAAAGAATCTATTTCGAAAGATTATTCGTCGAAGAAGGTTTTTTTCGTTTTCTTTTATGGACTTTCAGACATTGATTTCGTCGTGACCGATTTTGACCCCAACAGGGGGGTGGGTACGTATACTCCCACAAAGTCTGAAATATCCATGAATGTACTCGATATTTTCCAAACTTTTTCAATAAATTCTACTTTCTTCTGATCTTACGATTCACTTGCAATAAGTCACAGTAATCTAAGGTTGGCCTAAGAAACACCCAAGATAAGGGCATACCGTCCAAGCAGTCCTTGGACGAAAACTAATTCCTACATAATCCTACATAATTCACACATACTCATGGTCAAGCAAGACCGGAAAAACGCATCTTCTATAAAAATGAAGATCGTAGCCATCTCACAGAAACAGACATATCTTCGAGAAAGCGAGATGTCGCAAATATTTCTCGAAAGATATTATCCAAATACACAGTCCATCTGTGACTCTAAAATACAAAATGCCTATCGATTGGCCCCGATGGACAAGTCCAAAATGTTCTCTAAAAACGAACTAGTAGTCAAACCTTTCATAAAAAATAAAGGTTCTCTTACATCCGACAAGGATACCATAGCGCACTATACAAGAAAATCTGAAATTTTGGTCAGCACACCAGACGTTCTCTGGAGAGTGTTCGATTATTCCCACACAAGTCATATAAGCCAGCGCCTAGTCGCAGACTTTAATCAGAAAGAATCACGTAGAAATCGCCACAAATCGAAAGCCGATTAGTCATTGCATAGCCTTAGAGCCGAAAGTAAACCTAGGTCTTGCCCAAAACCCAGTCCTACTGGTCCATTAACATCTCAATGCATGATATCGAAACTGATACGAGATCTTAAAACATATCTCATCGTCCACATCTAAAACGCTCACGAAACTTCGTAAAACTCCTAAACGCTTTCGAATACCCTCGAAAGAGCAAATGAACGGAACAAAATATTAAGAGTTTAGATACGAAGTGACTACTCGTGTCTTTCCCTCGACACTTGGCAGAAGTATAAACTAAAACCCATAGAATGCCAAAAGGACATTCGTTATATATATAGTCAAATGACCTTGGAAGGCCATAGCACACTCAAATAACGAATGGCCACACTCGGCCTAAAACACTACAGGAAATCTTGAGATAAAGGAAAAGGGAAAACAATCCCGACGACCTTCAGAGATCAAGGTCAAGATACCCGGAAATCGAGGTTCCAAATGAGTCTGCAAGCTGATCCACTTTTCCTCCCTCGTCCGCAGCATCGCCTCCCGCTTCCGTCGTGTCCTCCGAAACCTCGATGGGTTCCCAAAGCTCTCGGATCCTCCCCTCGATTGGAGGAACCATCGACTCGGCCTGGGCGCACCCATCCATGAGCCCCGACTTCTCAGTAACCTCAAAGAGAAAAGAGAAATAAGGGTTCTGCGACTTCCAAAGGGTACCAACCGTACCGCGGCATTCGCGGAAGTCACCCACGTAGTCTTGAGCGTCCTTGAAACTCCTGAACTCAGCATCAAACAATGTAGCTCTCCTCGCTAACTCAGCAGCAATCGCCCTCCTACCTTTCCTCTTACGCTTCATCCAGTGACGCTGGAGTAGTAAAACCGGGAGGAAGGTTGGTAAAGAAGTCATTTGGAAGGGGAGCCTCGCTGGTTCCACTCCCATCACCCGGGGTGAAACCCGGGTTCCATCCGGGTAGCAGAAGATCTTCAGAGACAAAGTTTCTGTCTTCGAGAGCGATTTTCTTGTCCTTTCGAGTCCTAACACTCTCCCTATGATAGGGAAAAGCGCCGGGGTGTGGCTCGTCCATATCCGATGCATGTAAAGGTCGGAAGATGCCACGCGATCGGTAGAGCGCCACTGCATTCCGGATCCTGTCTAGGGTGAAGGAATCCCAAAAGAACGGACCGTTGCGGAGAAGATCGAGCTTAGCAAACAGGTCCCTGGGGATCGCGGGGAGGATACTGTTTGCTGCAAAAAAAAATGCGTTACATACCTCCGAGTATCTATACGAATCAAATTTCCAACCATCGTACAACGATGAAAGTTCCATTTGCCACAGAACAAGGGGAGACAGTTCTCCTCGACGGATGCACCATCAACTCGAACATAGAAAAAACGCTCGAACCATCCCTTAGCATTTGAAGTATGCCCCTGGATTATCGACATATGTCTCTTAGGAGCCATACGATATGAGTAGTCAATCGAGGTCATTCGTGTCGACCATAGCCCTTCAATGTCGTTGGGGCTGAGGTCCATTCCGAGCTCGTAGCTCAGGATCAACACACCAAGAAAGTTCTGCAACGCCGCAACGTTTATCTGACTGATCGACAGCTCAAAATGGTCGAGTGCGTGGACGATGGCCTCAGGAATCGGGAACCACATGCGACAACATGTCAGGAAAGCTTCGTAGCATGTCAAGAATCCCTCCGGGGGATCCTCTGCACTCACCCCATGCACCAGGACTCGAAACACAACCCCGCTCGGGACTATGTAAAACTCCCGAAGGGTCTTAAGATAGGCGGGAGAGGTCCTGCTCGGAAGGGTAAGATCAAAATGCGTCGCGGGTCTTGTGGGGAAGAAGACTTTGGGCGGAGGAGTTATCGAACCGCATAAAGCGTCCCAGTACGCTTCCTTCTCTTCTTGATCGACCTCGAATTTCTCTTGGGGAACAATCTCCTCATTGGTACAAGGATTTCCAGAAGATGATTGAGGGGAAATCTTTTTCTTAGAGGATCTCTTTCTTGAAGTCATTTTTGTAAAGACAAAAACTTTGACACAAAGGTAAAGAGAGAGAGGATACGAGAAATTTCTACCTTGGAGAAATTTTCTTGTGAAGAGAAGTTAATAAAGACTTTGAAAAAACTTACTCCACCTATATATAGGAAAAAAGGTTAATATTCATTCTCGGACTTTCGGCAAACGATTACGTCTAATTCCATCAAAACAAGTCATACCGCAAGCTAGGACCTCCCACCCAGGTCCACGGATCCTAGCTAGCTGGGGGGCTAACTGTTGGGATCAAAACCGGTCACAACATAATCAATGCCTGAAAGTTCCCGGAAAACCAACTCTCGATCGATCCTTGAAAATTAGACATTCCCGAAAAACGGTTAAATCAAGTAAAATACAGTTTTTCGCGGATGCGAACAGAGGAACATCGAGAAGAGGATCAGTCTGGGTGAGGTCTCAATCGTAAGCAAGGACGACCGTCTCAACACGGACCCGCACCGAGGTCAACTCGCCCATGGGCGAGGACGACCCGCGCCGAGGTCACTTCGCCCATGGGCAAGGACGACCCACGCCGAGGTCACCTCGCCCATGGGCAAGGACGACCCGCACCGAGGTCACCTCACCCATGGGCGAGGACGACCCGCACCGAGGTCACGTCGCCCATGGGCGAGGACGACCAGCGCCGAGGTCACCTCGCCCATGGACGAGGACCGACCTCCTGTCCCGAAACCGTGCTTCCTCGTCTAAGTTCCCGTAACACAATCCTCGGGCCCTTGGACGCAATACCCATGTCTCGTCTCGCTTAGGATTATCAAAGAAAGACTTCGGGAAAAG
>NW_013617417.1:160930-176077 GCF_000695525.1 Brassica oleracea var. oleracea | reverse complement strand
TTCCTGCCTGCCGTATAAAACGGCTATGGTTAGCTTGAACACCAGTTACCTTAACGATACGGGGAATTGGAATCCTTTCGGAAAATCCAATGGCAATTTCTTAGAAAAAATCGTAAAAATGTCCAAGTCCAAAAACGGCCCAAACGGGGCCTGAACCGCGGCTAAACGGGCCACTTACGATTTTCGAACATGATTGAGCCGAAGGCTGATATGACGGTCTATTTTTTATTTGCAAGAAAATATAAATGTCAAGTTTCCGAAGATAATCGTGAAGGGTAACAAAAAATGAAAAAGCCCATCTCGCGACGAATCCGGCCCAGGAAAAGGTGCAAACCGACCTAGAGAGAGTATATAAAGAGGGCTTAAGGCGAGGAGCAGGGGGGAGCAAACTTAATACTTAGAGCAATTTAGGCATTTTTTCGTTTTTACTATCGAGCTACGACTCGACTAGGTTAGAACTTAGGTGGCTAGACTAGGGAACGTACCGACAGCTGTCGTGGCCTAGGAAATAAGACATGTTGTTCATGCTCAAACGCGAATTCGTTAATAAGACCTCTTTGTTCTCTTTTCCCTCTTTTACGATTTATTACATTCGACTCTTTCATAATGATTGTGTTGTGCGTGGGCCAGCAGAAAACTAGGACCTTCAAGGAAGGCTAGGTTAGCTTGGCTTTCCTCCGATTAACAAATGTCGACGGTGTGATTTCCGGTTCCCACACTCGCGAAAATCGCCCACCAAGGAATAAGCGTCCTTGAGATTTCCGTACTCAATCTCGAACTGAGAAGCATGACTTCTCATTACTTCGACGATCTCTCTCCTACCCTCCCTTTCCGCTCGACGAACAGCTTTCTCATGGTCCCTGGCATGTTTCGAGTCTCGCTCTGAAATTTCGTTTTGCATACGGGCGAGGTCTTTTTCCGCTTTCTCCGCCTTGAAGCGATAAACCATGGCCTCCCTGTGGCTCGCCTCAAGGGCCGAGCCAAGCAAGTTAAGACCCTACAAAATCGGCTAACATGATAAATAAAGGGAACACACGAATCTGTCGGCGAAGTTCTCAAGATAAAGAAACTAACCCCATTGATGATGCGAGATCCTTCCGCGACGACCTTCGACCTTCCCAATTTGTCCACTGACGAGGGAGGATCCAAACTCGCGGGTAGACCAGCAAAGAAATCGTCAAAGTCTAAGATAGGAACCTCGCTCGTACCCCTCCCATCATAATAAGCAAGGTCCGGATCCCATCCTGGAAGGATAGAATCATCCATGGAAAACTCCATATCGCCAAGATCAACAATTTAAGGAGCAGGACCATCGGACTCGGAATCACTGTTCGTTTCCACAACCCCCTTCAAAATCGGGACGCACGATCCTCAATCCCTTGCGAACTCTCTTCGGCGTAAAGGAAGTCCAGAAAAACGGACCATTCCTGAGGAGATCCCTCATTATCATCGTGTCCTCGGGGAATGGAGAGAGCGGGTTGATGAAAGGACGGTCATTCGGCCTGGTCCGGAACATCGGGATGCAACACTCCTCGATAGATGCAGCGCTTATACGGACAAAGAAGAAGAACCTCTTCCACGAGTTAAAGTTGGAGATAAATCCCTTCATCACCGACATGTGGTTCCAAGGGGTCAACCGGTAATTATCCGGCTTTGAAACAAGCTGCAGCCTAAAGAGCGCTTCAAAGTGATCGGTGGTAAAGGACAGACCGTGCTCATAACTCAGGATCACAACGCCAATGAGATGCTGGAGACTGATGAGATTCAGCTGGCTTATCGATACCTCGAAGCAATCCAACACCCGGCGATGACTTCAGGAATCGGAAACCACAAACGGCAGTGCACTAAGAACGACTCGTAACAAGTAAAATAACCCTCCGGGGGATTATCAGCGCTTTCCCCACGTAGAGGAATACAAAATTCCACCGTGTCTGGAATTTGGTAGAATGACCGGACGGTCAGGAGATAGTCACTAGTGCTTCTGCTCGGCGCGCCTTCTTCGACCATACGATGGATCATGACGGGGAACGACTTCTCGACAGGGGGAGTAATCGAACCATATCTTGCTGTCCACCACGTCGCATTTTTGGCTGGATCTACCAAGTGAGGCACGAACTTGACCTTCGGTATAAGAATCTCGTCATGGGCACCTTTGGACGAGAAACCGCGAGAGGTGCCTCTTTTCGAAATCTTCTTTTTGCTAGATATCTTGAAAAACTTCAAGAAAACAAGAAGAACAAAAAGTGGAGAGGAAGGGGGAAATTTTTCAAACAACTCTCCCAAAACGTCGATACGACATGAATCCAAGCATTCTCGTCTACTCTTCAATGCTATCTCCCGTGAGCCATGGCTAAACCATTCTTTTTTATCGTCACTCGAACTCATCAGTCAAACTTTACGATAAAAACCGCGGGAAGTTCATTTTTATCAAAGAAACCGCAATAAACATTTTGAGTCAAAGAACGGCCCAAAGAGACCTAAAATGCAGCTCGAAGCCCACTTACAATTTCTTAACAGAAAACCCATAAGTCTTATGACGGTTTATGCTTGGTTCATAAGGCAAAATAAATGTAAAGTTTCCGCGGATAAATGTAAATTTTCCGAAGATAATCACAAAGATCGGAAAAAATGGAATATCTCCATTTTTGAGCTATGACGGCTTAAGGGTAGAAAGGGAAAAGTGCAAACCGACCTAAGAGCAAGTATATAAGGAGTCCTAGGCGAGAGGCAGAAGGCAGACGCAATACACATCAAAACTTAGCACTTAGAGCAATTTAGGCAATTTTCCGTTTTTGTTATTCGAGCTGTGACTCAATTAGGTTTAGCAGCCTTAGGGTTTTCGAACTAGGAATCTCCCCGACAGCCCTCGTAGTCCAGGCTCTTACCTTGTTGTAACGCTCAAACGCGAATTCGGAATAAGAAACCTTTTGCTCTTTTCACGATTTCTTATATTTTATCGTTTTTATTTCATGTTCTGATTGCTTGGCGTGTGGTATTAGCAGATATCCAGAACCTCTGGGAAACTAGGGTTCTCCTATTTTCCTTATTTAAACGGAAATCGACAGTGTGAATTTTGGTTCCCACAAGTGTTTGGGTTTATAGCTGCATCCTTCAATGGGGATTGCCTATGTACCCTTCAGTGAGGGATCAACCCGTTCGTAGTTCATGTATATGGAGGCACGGAGCCTAGATGGGCGCGGAACCTGATGGAGGTGCGTAGCGTAATGGAGGCATGGTGCCTAGGGAGAACGGAGCTCTAGTGGGCACATTGCCTAATGGGCACGTAGCCTTGGGATCTCTGTAGTTAGTAGAAGTCATCTGTTCTAAGGGGCACATGGCTGGAACAGATGGTAGACCTGTCGATATGCTGTAGTGAGCATGATGTGTCGAGGTGCTTCAGTGAGCATGGAGGGACCCTGCTGATAAGCTGGAGATCGTGGCCTGAGCCAGTAAGTAGAGTTGTAGACGTGCTGCATGGAGCATATATCTTCATCTAGTTCACAGTAATCGCAGGGATTCGTCGGTTATAAGCCTGTAGATGAAGATGGTTTTCTAGGTGCGAAACCTGGCCTTGGAGGCTGTAGAATTGGTGAGCTCTGGTTATGGACGTCTCGGACCCCTTTCTTTAGGTTTAGAAACCTAAATTTATGGTGGAGGTCGTTGTAGAACTAAAATCTACGCTAAGTATTTGATAGTGATAGGGAGTTTGATCTAGGGAAGACAAATGATGTAGGCAACGATATCTTTAGAACACAACGATGTAAACAGTTTCCAGTAGGTAAAAATGGTCTTTATTGGTGAATAAGATCGAATACAATGAGTTGAACTAGATCGAATGATACAAATGGGATCGGTAAAGAAAGAATTTAAGATCGGGATGGAGACAAGGTCGATGTATGTATGTAGCTCTCTCTCGGGTTTTCAACGTGTGCTCTTCGTGTCTCTTCTCCTTTCTTTATAGTAAGTCGACTTCGTGATCTCCGTAACTGCTCCGCGATCTCCGAGACTACTCCGCGATCTCCGGGACCTCGGAGTCTTCGTTTTCGAGCTCGATATGTTTGCTATGGGCTTCATTTCCTTACGGTCCATATCTTTGATCGCGGCCCATTAATGTACTGACCGAAATTCGGTCCAACATTTGTCCCCAGTCTCTTTTGATTTGATCGGAAAGAATAAAGGGGCGGTTAGTTATCAATTCGGGTTTTGTCGTTTAATAACCGATGCGATTTTGGTTTGATGGTTCTTGGAAAACCGTTGGTTGGCGTGGAAATTTCATTCTCTCTTTTCACTTTATTTTAAAACGCGTAATAGCTATATCAGCCACCGCTAGTGCAAAACCTAGGTCATCATTATCTTTCTCGGGGATACTGATAGAGCCGTTAGGATGGTTATAAATACGTGAGTTTTTACGTTTCCACTTCAAATCTTTTTTGCATCTTTCGTTTTATTTCCGCTCTTAAAATTTCCCGATCACCGAGCCTGAAATGTCTTCATCGTTCAATTTCCCACGTCCGATGACTACAATCGATGATCTCGAGGATCTTTATAAGACGTACGGGGTTGATCGCGCAGTCGTTCTCGATTTGGCAAGCGCAACTGAGACTCCCGAAGCTGTACGGGAAGGTTATTGCGGAGCCTATCATTCTCTCTTTCACACCTGTGGTCTTATCTTCCCGGTCCCGGAGCCAATACTTGAGATTCTGGCGGAGCTTGGGTTATCGCTTACTCAGATCCTCCCGAACGATCTTAGGTATCTTATCGCCTTCTTGGTTAGGGCTAGGGAGGAAGGTCTTTCTTTTGGCCTTAGTGAATTCTGACAGCTCGTTCTGGTGAAGCGGAACCAACGGAACCCTGGTACCTTCCTTGTGTCTCCGCGCCCAGGTCGCCACGTCATCGAGGACATCCCCTATCGCGATGAGAAGTTGCGTGAACAATTTTTCGTTTTCAAGATGGATCGAGCATCTATGGGTGAATTCGACTTCTCTCGGCTTTCTCGGAGTTGGGCCGAGAATATCGGTTAGTTTTCTTTTGTCTATATGTCGATTTTTCTCTTTGGGAAATAGGTGACTCAACTTTTTTGTTTTTCTTTGATCGATTCAGCTCCTTCCCGAAGTTCTTCGATGTCAGACGGGATTCGTGGTTTGATCGGGATTCGTGGTTTGATCGGGATTCTTCGGAGAGATCATTCGAACTGGTCTTCGTTCGACCAAACTTGGATTCAAACCGTCTTTGCTATGCCGGAGGGAATCAACAGGGCCCCTCTGGTTGGGGGTTCTGAGGACGAGGCCGAACACTCTCATGAAGTCATTGCGACTCCTTCCATTCAGGCCCAGTCTTTAATCGATTAACTAGACAGCTCGTGAGGAGGTCGTCATTCCGCACTTTCGGGTCTGCATCGAGGGGCCTAGCTTCTGGAAAATCTCCCTTGAACTTGATTCACGACTCCAACGATGAAAATGCTTCGGAAGAGAGACGATATCCTGTCTCGTTGAGCCCTGGCTCTTAGGACGATGGTTCTTTGTTTGCGGCCCAAGGTGACCTAATTTCCCTCGCTAGTCGCATGAGGTCTGCAGGCTGCCGTCTTCCATCTCTTGCTTCCTCAGCCAAGAAGGAAGCTTACGCCAAGGTTGCGGTGGCGAGCTCTAAGGTTTGTTTCCCACCTTCTTTTCCTTGAAAATTTGCTTCGAGGTTCTTATTTGCTTATCTTGATTTCTTCTCAGGTGATGGAAGCATTCAATGAATACGTTGTGGTGATGGAAGATCACGTTGTGGCTTCTCAGAACGATAGGGAAATCGAGAGTATTGGTTCCGAGATCAAGAGGCTTTCGAAGGAGCTCCAAGCCCCAAGCGAGAAGGGTAGAAGGATTCCTGAAAGATCGAGGCTTTGACTGAGGATTGGAAGATAATTCACCAGGAGAACGAGGCTCTTATGACCCAGATGGTTGCTCAGAAGGCAAGAATTACGGCGCTCGAGGTCGAGAGAGATCGGGACATTCGTCGTGCTTCTCGCGTTGCTCGTCGTGATATCGCGACTCGGTACCGGGAAATACTTGAATCGTTGAAGGATAAGTGGATGAGCAAGAAAAAGGGAGTGTCTGCTGAGATTCAGCTGCAAGTGATCGCCAACATCGATCTTCTGAACGAGCTCAAGGATGTGGATCTGACTGTGGACGCAGAGCTTGCTCGTTTAAAGGAGATGGAAGGAGATTGTGAGGATCTCATTGCTTCAGACGCCATGTCGGATTGGTCGATCTCCGAGCTTGATCTTCCTCAAGTCTCAGACGATTCAGTGGATCAATTTGGGGGGTCGTCTGTATCTTTTGGTTGGTCGAGTCGCGGGCGATCAGATTGTTCTTGTGTGAACCATGGGTCAATTATGCCACTAGACAGACAATGTGGTAGATTGAACCAAAGGATGTCTGAAGCATGACATTGTTGGAAGCGCGACATGAAGACCCGAAGTTGGGCAAAAACCCTAATTTCGGTATTATGGAATTTTTCGAGGAAGCCGGAGGGTCGGGAAATATTTTCTCTCAAATTCAGAGATCAAGTCGAGTTTATTAAAAAATTTCAGAGCATCGGAAAGGGCATAGAAATCAGACGAATGGACCGAGAAGCACGGTGTGGCTTGATGTGAATGTTAAGATCGTGGTGTCAACTGCCCAGAAAGCTGAGTGTCTATATAAGCTTGAGGAGTCACCGTGCATGGAAGCATCACATGCAGCCTGACATGTAGAAGCACGAGGTGGATCGACCAAGCACGAGGTGTCGCCGCGCATGCAACCGAAGCATGCGGCCAGCCATGTATGAGCTGCTGTGGTGCCTTCCATGAGTTCCAGTAATGCAGCCTGACATCTGCGGGGAGTGGTGGCGCCCTTCATGAGTCCTGGCCATGCTGAAGGACAGGTGGAGCACGAGGTGTCGCCGTGCATGCGTCCGAAGCCATGCGGAGCGACACACGGGCGGACACCAACCTGAATCTGTTTGGCTGCTGTCTTCTATAAATAGCCCAGGACCCCTCTCATTTCTCCACATCCAGACCACATCAAATCAAGCTTAAAACTTGAGAGAGAAATCTAAAAAGAAAGCAAAAGTTTCCGAGCTTTTTCGGGAGTTTTGGGCAGTTTTCAAGAACAGTTTTTCGGCCAGTTTTGAGACAGCGCGTAGGGGAGGTTCTGTTCGAGTGGAGATTAGTCAAGTGAAGACCAGATCAGTTCAAGAACAGTCCAGACATGGGTCTACTTGATAAGGTCGGGAAAAGGGTTCGGATCGCAGAAGACGGATTTGGGGTCAAGGCCACGATCAGCCAAAGAACTGTGAGTTATAATCAATTGATTGCTAAGTTGTTTTCATGCAGGATCCCGTTACTTGGAGGTTGGATCATGGCAGGAGCCCGGGTCTAACTGAGTAACGGTTTGATTTGTTAATAATTGAAGTTATGTTGATTGAGTTGATGGCGTGCTTGTTATTGCTTGAGAACCTTAGTAGCATGCTAATGGTTAGGTTGATTGGTTAGTTAACGAATGCTGAATGCTTAGATGATATCGCTAAGTTGTGGATAGTTTGGTATCTGGAATTTAAGTCCTTAGGCTTGGTTCTGGATATGATTGATTGTGTTAGATTGCGATTAATACTAGAAACTTTGTGTTATTTTACCGGGTTTAGTATTAGTCATGTATTGGCCATATAGCATTTGTGTAACCCACAATGCTAGGCATGTTTGAGGTGGATTAGTGTTTCCTCGACCTCCTACCCAGCGGGTTCAAGGAAACTCCTTATTCGCTGGCTCGAGAACACTCAGAGAGACGGGGTCATGGCCTATGGATGAGTGGTTGCACGACGGGGTAGTGACCGGCAGTGACCCGAATGTACTGTGGGCTGTCTTGCGGTGACCCGAACGTACTGTGGGCTGCAATCGTCGTGTGACAACCGGCAGTGGCCCGAACGTACCGGGGCTGTCGTGCGGTGACCCGAACGTACTGTAGGCCACGTTCGGTTGAAAGTTCCTTCTTCTGGCCTTTGTGGTAGGGTGATAGGATATTGTCGAGGATAGAGGAGGAACACTAAGTCAAAAAGGGCCCCTGGATATAGTGTAGAGGGTTGTTGAACCCTAGATTGAGTTGAGTTTGAGTTTAAGTGGTTAGCAAGTCATTAGCGGTTATGATTTCATATCATTAATTATCTTGCTATTATATTCTGCTGCGTATTTCTGATATTGCTTATCTATTGAATTGGATTGATATATTGTTAGGTGAACCTCTCGCTCGTTGTTGTTTTCAGGTGACCAGTAGACCAGGTCAGCCTGTAGAAGTCGCGGGGAGTTAAGCCGGCTGGTGTAGAGTTTGCATCTTTTTGCTAAAGACATTTTCAGAATATAAGTATGTAGTTTTACTCGTTTGGCTAGCCACTACTTGTATAATATGTTGTGTTAGCGAACATGAATCATTTATGATAAATAAAGGAATATTTTGTGTAAAATGACTTGTTATTACTGATATAGCTTGTCCAGCTAACACAACGTTAGGTTCTGGTACGGGTTGAAAAGCCTTAGGCCTGAATCTGACCGGACGTGTTAGTGGGTACACTGGCCTAGTCACAAATTTCACTTCTTGTGACCTTGGTCGGATTGCCCGTTAACCCGTCATATAGCACTTCCGGACCATGGTGTTGGGTTGGACGGTCAGTCATGTTCTTGTTTCATTGTTGGCTGGCCGGTTGGCCTTTCATCTCTAACCCTTGGTTTGGGTCGTCCGTCGGTCATGTTCTTGTTTGATTGTTGGCCGGTGGGTCGACCTATGCTTAGAACGGTTCGGGGGTGTTACATAGTCTGTCCCCGATGATTCCACTTCTAGTTAAATTTTTCCTTTTTTTTGTGTAATATCTTTTTGTTTTCCGCGATCTTTGATAGTGATATCCTGGATATTCCTAATGGATAAGCATAATGTTTCGGGATATCTTTGTTTCCTTAGCCTTCGAGATTCTCTTTGTTTGGGTCGTTGAGATACGGCGAGGCCTTGATCCTTATAGAGCTTCACTTTTTTTTAGGATTTACCATAGTGTTTTGTTTAATTTCGTTTTTGCTTGTCAAAGGAACATGGCTTCGAGAAGATCGAATCCTCGCGACTCTGATAGGGTGCAAACTCGAACTGGTAGTGCTAATGCGGAACACATTCGATCCGGAGACGTGAGCGAAGCACTCACGGAAGTTCTTCGTGAGGAGACCCGATTTCCGCGGACTTCAACCCAAGAGGCCAAGGACCTCGAGGGTGAAAAATCTGTTGCTCGTGCTAAGTCGAGTATCACAACAGGTTTGGCGGGGCGTGACCACCCCCCGAAGAAGGCGAAAATGAATGGTTCGGACCATCATCTCGGTGTTCCGGGTGAAGTGGCTGTTGCTAAACCGTTTCGTTGGCAGTTCTCACACTCCAAGAATTGCACTATTACGGAAGACTCGGACAGTGTTGCTTACTTGATGAGGCATTTCAAACCTGCTGGGTGTCCGCTTCCTTCTTTGCGAAATATGACGGAACGCGAGGCTTATGTGAAGATGGTTGTGGCTCATGCTAAGGTCATTCTTTTTGACACTCGATCCTTGTTGAATCTTTGGTTCGTTTTATCTGCGCTGATTTGCTATGTTCCAGGCCATGGAGGCTAACAACGAGTTCGCGGCGACTTTGGAAAAGCGCCTGCAAGACGTCTCGCGGTCTGACGAAATTTACGAGATAAAGACGATCGTTCGAGAGCTAAAGCTTGGTTTGAAGATGGCTCAATCTCGAGAGCGTGCCAATGCCGCTCAACTGGCCGCTGCTGAAAAATTGGGGAATCAAGCTACTTCGCTCGAAGCTTGTCAGCGAGTTGTGAGTAACGAGAGGAAATCGGCCCTCGAGCAAGTTTGCTTTATGGAAGCGAAGGTTGAATCCTCTGCTTATAAGTTCTTTGATGACCTTCGTCGCGCAACTTATGACGCTAAAAAGGCTCTGGCGGACAGCTACTTGGATGTGTTGGTATCTCTGAAGTAGAAGTGGGAGAAGACGAAGGCCGCAACCGATTGTGAAGCTCGTCTTAGGGAGGTCATGGCAAATATAGATCTCTTGAAGGAAATCATGGACAACAATCTTCTGGCTTCGGACGAGTTGTTACGACTTCGAACGAAGGAGGTTGAGCTCGGGTCCGAGCTCGATGTGATGGCGGTTTCGGATTTCTCCGTTGGGAATCTCGATCTTCCTCAGATTTCGAAGGATCTACCAGAAGATTTCTTTGCTAAGGTTCCTTCTGCGGCAGACGATGTGACGAAGTGCTCGGGTGGTCAGTTCGAGGATGGCGAATTCGGCATCGGAGAGTAGCCTTAGAGATTTTTTGTTTCTGTTTTCCCTTTTTACTTTTTGTTGCTTTATTTATTATTATTTAATAAAGAGGGGGTTTGTTTGATGTTATCTTTATGTTTATGCGAGGCTGATCTTTTGGGGCGGTGAGTCGATTTGTTGTTGATACTTTTATCGATGGTTTTGTTGTAACACAAGATTTTGTTAGCTAGTTTCGTCGCGCTCGTTGGCGGAGTTGGCCGCAACCGAAGACTTGATCAGGGTCTTGGTTTTCGGTCAACTGTCATAGTTTTGCGATTTGTAGATATTGGAAATCTGATATGCTCGAACTGCGATATCAAAGAACTATATTCATTAATACGTCGGATTTTGTTTCGTTACAGATTTGTGAAAAGAAGGCAGTTTAATATTGTTGTGCCGTTGTTCCTCGGGTGTTGTGATATGCTCACTCCGAGTTTTGTAGTTGGAGGGTGACTGGACTTGTGTCGTGAGTTGCCTACGTACCCTCGTCGAGGGATCAAGTCATTGTTGGGAATGTCCTAAAATCATTTGCACTTACTCTTGTTAAAGTCGTAGAGTCGAGATTCGACAATCATATAATATTAGATGGTTATAATGTTTTGCTAGAAACCGCTTAAAATCTATGATTTAGGATTTCATTACTAATATTAAATGATCATACAGGGTCACACACCTAAGCAAATTGGATCATCAATATTTGGGGTTTTATACATTTATATTATATATATGATATATATAATATTCACGTGATATACTTATATGCATGTGATGGGGAACGTGAGTTAAGAAGTGATAATTATCACTTGGGCTTGGCCCATTAACTTCCTTGTGTTTAGGTCATATGATTATAAAGGGTCACGTAAGTGACTTGATCGTAAGAAAATGTCCGACTAAATAAAACCTTAAGAGAGACAAAAACGTTTGTCAAGTATTTGAGATTTGATCTCAACGGCACTAGCATCCCGTATCGATCCAATTTGTGTGCGTGTGGATACCGGTAGAGGCACGACGTTTGGAGTGCTAGAAATCTCGATTTGGCTTATTCATCTTTCCGCTGCGAATAACCAGGTATATTCGGAACCCTAAGATCTAGATTTATTTCAGTATTTTCATGAGATCTAGGCAAACTAAGTCATAGGTTGATTTATAAATTGTTATAAGGTATGAATTCCAACCGTGGTAGCAGAACCTACTAGCTTAATACTGAAATCAGATCTTATTTAGTCTATAATTTGATATAGATAAATAATCTTATAGTTTCAACGATAATTAAATTGGCGTAGTTATCAATTTCGCAGAAGCGTAATCTGATTCGTGTGTAAGAACAATATGTTGTTAAAATAACCATTAAGTGTTAGTGCTTCTCTTAATTGAAAGATGCATGTTTATTTGTTAATTCATAATAGTTTTGTTTGATGTGATCAATCCAATAACTATAATTTACCGATAAAGAATATCTAGATTAACGCGTTGTCATGTGATGATCTTGTTCATGTTGTATAGAAGCTGCATGTTGCATACATATAATTTCAAGAGGCAATCGTATTATTGTAATACTTGAATGCGTGTTTCTAAATTAACCTAAAACACATATGAGATGTGTATATACCAATTGAACCAACGATTGGTTTAAGTTGTTTAATACAATTGATTTGGTCCAATTGGGTTGGTCGTTTGATCAGATTTTAATTAGATTAAATTCTAAAATCAAATATGTAAATAATTAATTATTTTAATTAGATTAAATTAATTTAATTATCTAATTCAATTAAAATACATATAAGATATGTATTAGTTATATTTATATTTATATTAGATATAAATTTTAAATATAAGTTAAAATTGAATTAAAATTTGTTCTTCAATTAATTTCAAATACTTTTGATATCTACCCAATCTTAACAACTATCAAGGCTTATTTCGTTGTGAGATGGGCTTGCCAAAGCAAGGCGTCTGCAATTACATAAGTGAGGTAGATGGTAACGGTTACCATATGAATATAAGATTGGTTTACTTGACTAGGCTATCAAAACGGTTTTGAGCTTAGAGACATAGGTTGGATAAGACATAAGATGTCTTCTGACAACCAAGAATTATATTTGATATAATTAGCAAAGTTTTGCTTACCTAAATAGCTTAACATTCGGGCAATGAGCCAAAGCTCACTCGAATTTTAGTGAAATATGGATCTTGGATAATTATATTCATTTGAGGAAATTGTTTGAATATAATATGAGTTTTCTTAATTGTTGAAATTTCTCTAATTCATGAACATCATATTAATATTCGATATTCTTCTATTCCAGCATGTTAACTCCTCACAACCCATTTTCATTCCAATATGCCCTTAAGAAGGACAAATTGAATCAATCAAATTTCCTCCAATGGTATCGAAACCCGAGAATTGTTCTCAAACAAAAGTTTAAACCCTACTTGGAAGATCTGAAAAAGAAAAAGACTTTTGAAACATCGTCTAGAGGTTTTTATGTTATAGAAGTAAATGTTACTAGTTCTGGTTCTACTTCATGGGTATTGGATACCGGCTGTGGTGCTCATATTTGTACGAATATGAATGGCCTAAGCAGCAGTAGAATTTTGGAGAAAGGTCAAGTGGACCTACGAGTGGGAAATGGAGCAAGAGTTGCTGCATTAGCCGTGGGAACATTTCACTTGTCTTTACCTTCAGACTTGGTTTTAGAACTTAAGAATTGCTACTATGTACCTGCTATAAGTAGGAATATTATTTCCATTCCTTGTTTGGATTTGGAAGGATTTCAGTTTTCGATCAAAAACAAGTGTTGTTCCTTTGATCATAATGATATATTTTATGGTAGCGGTCCATTAGAGAATGAACTTTATATTCTAGACCAAAGCGTGCCTGTCTATAATAGCAGTACCAAAAGATTCATGTCTAACGACACGAATCAGACTTTTCTTTGGCATTGTCGTTTGGGCCACATAAATAAGAAACGCTTTCAAAAACTTCATAGGGATGGACTTTTGAGCTCATTTGATTATGTATCATATGAAAAATGTGAATCTTATTTATTGGGTAAAATGGCTAAGGCTCCTTTTACTGGACAAGGCGAAAGAGCCAAAGACTTATTGGAACTTATGCATACTGATGTATGTGGACTAATGAGTATAAATGCTAGAGGAAACTATCAGTACTTCATTACATTTACTGACGACTTCAGTAGATATGGTTATGTTCAACTAATGAAACATAAGTCTGAATCTTTTGAAAAGTTTAAAGAATTTCAGAATGAAGTACAAAATCAGCTTGACAAGAAAATAAAATCTCTTCGATCTGATCGAGGTGCAGAATATCTGAGTCAAGCGTTTAATGATCATCTGAGAGAATGTGGAATTGTTTCACAACTCACTCCTCCAGGAACACCACAATGGAATGGTGTGTCCGAAAGGAGAAATCGAACTTTATTAGATATGGTTTAGTCTATGATGAGTCATACAGATCTTCCACCATCATTTTGGAGATACGCTCTAGAAACGTCTGGGTTTTACGCTAAATAGACGTCCATCAAAATCAGTTGAGAAGACACCATATAAGATGTGGACTGGAAAGCCTTTTCTGAAAATTTGAGGTTCTAATGCTTATGTCAAACGTATGTTTACTGTTAAGATTGGACCTAAATCTGATGAATGATACTTCATTGGTTGTCCTAAAGAAACCAAAGGTTATTACTTTTACTACCCCACCGAGAACCAAGTGTTTGTTGCTCATAGTGGTGTTTTTCTTGAGAGAGAATTTCTTTCTAAGAAGAACAGTGGGAGTAAAGTACAACTCAAAGAAGTTCGAGAAACACAGGAGATGGTTTCATCATCTTAGGAAGATGATCAATTAGATTTACGAAGAGTCGTAGAATCTACACCTGTGGGACCTGAAGTGCGTTTGGGTGACAGATCATCATGATCTATTGATAATAGAGAGTGATGAACCCACGTCCTTTGAGGAAGCTATGATAGGCCCTGACTCAAATATATTGCTTGAAGCAAGCATCTCGGAGTTGGAATCTCTGTTTTAATGAGGCAATCAAAGAGTTTGACTTCATTAGAAATAAAGAAGAACCTTGCGTTTACAAGAAGACTAGTGGGACCACAAATTTCCTTGGTGTTGTAGTTGATGACATTCTTTGAGGTTGATTCTTAATGAAAGACATGGAAAAAGCTACATATATCCTTGGAATAAGAATCTATAGAGATAGATTAAATAAGACTATTGGATTAGGTCAAGATACATATATCGATAAGGTCTTACATGAATTCAAGATGCATGATTCCAAGAAAGGCTTTTTGCCAATGTCCCACGGCATAACTCTTAGCAAGACTCAGTGTCCTTCGACACCGGATGAGCGAGAGTGCATGAGTAAAATCCCATATGCTTCTGCTAAATGATCTATCATGTATGCCATGATATGTACTCGTCCATGACGAGTCGATACCAATCTGATTCAGGTGAAAGTCACTGGACAACAGTCAAGAATATTCTCAAGTATTTGAGAAATACTAATGATAAATTCTTGGTCTATGGAGAAATTTATGAGCTGGTTGTAAGTGGTTACAGCGATGCTAATTTTTCAAAAATGACAAAAGTGATTTTCAATCACGAGTTGGCTTCATCTTTTGTCTTAATGGAGAGTGGTGGGTTGAAAGAGTTCCAAGCAATGCACCATAGTATAGTCTCAATGGATGCAAATGTTGTTGATCCATTGACCAAGCCTCTTCCATGGCCTAAGTATGAGAGTCATACTGCAGCCATGGGTATTAAGTATCTTAAGATGTA
>NW_013617417.1:115223-160869 GCF_000695525.1 Brassica oleracea var. oleracea | reverse complement strand
GATTATGTATTCAAACAAATGAAATTGTTTCAGATTTATTTGATTATTGGATAATTAAATAAATGTCCCAAAATAATTTATATTATTCTTATAGGTCATCAAGTATGTGACTTGATCATGAAACTCTATAAGTGGAAGATGCTAAAAATTATTGAGTCCCTAGTCAACGTTGTTAACGTGGGACATTAATAACCATGAATGGCTAGTATGTGAGGTGATTGATGACTAAGTTTCATGTAGTCATTCAATATGTGGTATTGAAGTCAATCACATGGATATGTGTTAGAGAACACATGATCGTAATGACCCGCTATGAGAACTCTACAAGATTGTTATATGAGTGTCATAAGAGTTTCTCATTACGACTATAGAGTATAGTCCTTAGACCTGAGTTCGTCATGATTCTTTACTTCTGGATTAGTACACTTTGACCTTGTCAAACGTCAGCCGTAACTGGTGATTATAAAGGCATTGATTAGGTGTTCTATGAAGTTTGTAAGGAACAGGGATGAAACAAGATGAGATTTGTCCCTCCCATATAATGAGAGATATATATCTCTGGGCCTATCGAAGATTTGATACTGAGAAATGCATGGCCGTGCTCAAACGAGGTGAATGTCAGTCGTTTGTTTTATTAGTATAAATCAGAGTTCGATATACGTAATCTAGCTTTATAAGGATGACACTACTTCTTGCCTTATGCTGAGATCGAGATATAGAGACAAAAGGATTATGAGAATAGATGATTCTAGTACAAGTGGGAGATTGTTGGAAATGTCCTAAAATCATTTGCACTTACTCTTGTTAAAGTCGTAGAGTCGAGATTCGACAATCATATAATATTAGATGGTTATAATGTTTTGTTAGAATCCGCTTAAAATCTATGAATTAGGATTTCATTACTAATATTAAATGATCCTACAGGGTCACACACCTAAGCAAATTGGATCATGAATATTTGGGTTTTATACATTTACATTATATATATGATATATATAATATTCACGTGATATACTTATATGCATGTGAGGGGCAACGTGAGTTAAGAAGTGATAATTATCACTTGGGCTTGGCCCATTAACTTCGTAAATGTGTTTAGGTCATATGATTATAAAGGGTCACGTAAGTGACTTGATCGACAGATAAGAAAATGGCCGACTAAATAAAACCCTAAGAGAGACAAAAAAGTTTGTCAAGTATTTGAGATTTGATGTCAACGGCACTAGCATCTCGTATCGATCCAATTTGTGTGCGTGTGAGTACCGGTAGAGGCACGACGTTTGGAGTGCTAGAAATCTCGATTTGGTTTATTCATCTTTCCGCTGCGAATAACCAGGTATATTCAGAACCCTAAGATCTAGATTTATTTCAGTATTTTCATGAGATCTAGGCAAACAAAAGTCATAAGTTGGTTTATAAATTGTTATAAACCGGTATGAATTCCAACATTCATAACCTCGATTATTTTCCCTGAGACAGGGTATGTTTTTCGGTGGTTCGTGTACATGGGTACGTTTGTTGTTGGTTTATCGAGACCTGCGGTCTCGTTTTCGTCAAAGGTGATTTCATAATCGGGACCTGATAGGGGCTCTCTCACTCCTATGTTGTTTTCGGCTCTCCGTTGGTACGCTTTGATTGAGTTGGCCGAATTGCAGAACTTGGATCCTCCGTAAATGAAGTTGATTCGTTTTTTGCCTTTGTCGTGGGTCAGAAAATTTCATCTCTTAGTCAGTGCGGGTCAGTAGTGTCTCTGCCCCCCAGACAGATTGCGATTAAGGGTCTGTATTCTGTCTATTTTCTGAATCTGTAGGGCAATCAGTTTTCCAATAGCTCGTAAATTTTGGTCATTTTGTTCTTTCGCTTGAAGTTGGGGATTTTTCCGCAAGGAGACTTTATGTTTGGGTTGTACTGAGTGATATTGGGAGGAAGATTAGCTTCATCGAGGTTTTCCAATGTGCGGATCGCCACCGTGATCTCGAAGCGTATATTCCCTTCGGTCTGGCTCTTGATTTCATCGGTTGCGTTGTTGTTTGGCCCCCACGAAATCATGATGACTCTTTTCTTCAGAGCTGGGGGTGAAGAGCTCGGTGATTCCTGCTCGGTCTCCTTGCCTCTTTTGTTTGTCGAGAGTTTGGCCTTTCGGTTGGATTGTTGGAGTCACTGGCTCTTCCTCTTCTTCTCCGGTTTCTTCAGTGGTTTTCTTTTCGTTCTGACTGCGAAGCGCGGCTCGACATTCTTCTGTCGAATGGCCTTTGCGGTCATGGAAGGGGCAATATTTTCTGAGGTCGTATGTCGAAGACTTTTGCGGTGAGTTGTTTATTGCATAGCAATGTTGTCCTTTGGTTGCTGGATCCTTAGGAGCAGTAGGCTTTTTAGTCGCATTATTCTTGTTTGCGCTATACTGTTCTTTAAATGCTGCGACCTCTTCTTCGTGGGTGACGAAGTAAGAGGCTCGGTGTAGGGCATCATCCAATGAGATAAGTGCTCGTACTGCTAGTTCTTCCCTGAATTTGGATGAGAACCAGACGCCATTCTTCAATGCTGCTAGGGCGACTTCCTCGTTCGGATGCGAAATCTTGGCCTCGATTTCTTGGAACTTGTTTATGTACGCTCTCAACGGCATGAAAGGCGCTTGCTTGAGACTCCAAAGATATGCCTCGGTAACTCTTGTCTCTATGAAGACTGAATACTGTTTGAGGAACATAGATACCAACTAAGTGAAATTGTCAATCGAGTTTTCCTCTACTCCAGCAAACCATTCGAGGGCGGTCCCCGTGAGGTTCTCGGCGAAGAAGCGGTAGTAACCGGTCTCTTTTTTGTCGTAGGTGAGGTGTGCTCTCGATATTTCTAGGCGGAAGGCTCGTACGTGGGCCTTCGGGTACGAGTTTCCTGCGTATTCAGGGAATTTTAACTTCCCAACATGATGCAGCCTCACGCTGGTGATTTTGTTTGTAAACGGAGTCCTTCTTGTTTCCTCGATAACCATGTCGATATCTGGGGCAGAGCTCGTTGCCATATGTTCGATGGCATGTATCCTTTTTAGCTCAGCGTCATTCCTCTCGATATAATTCTGGAACGCTCCGGTTTCACTTGGGATCGCTAGGCCTTCCCGTTGGAGGTCGATATTGACGGGGGCGCGAAGGTCATGCATCCGAGCTTGTTCTGTTAGGTTGTCGAATCCTGCCTAATGGGGGGTCCTCGTGGCGGATGGAGTTCGATTTTGGGGGATCGAATGGTTTGACGGCAGGGTCCGTGTTCTTGGTTCCCCCGGCCTTTCCGTTGATCCATTCTGGAATTGGATCGGAATACTTCGTGGACGTTGCAGCCCAGTGTCTATTTAGTCCAATCCGCTATAGCTTAAGCTTCGGTGGGTCATGCCCTGCGGTGGCGGTCGGTGTGAGTTTTCCCACGTGTAGCATCCAGATCGAGCGCTTGGGATCTCTGGAGTACCGAATAGACCGGCATTTTGGGGGTTTGACGTCCCTTATAACGGATCGAGGGGCGTTTGATGTCTTTCTCGAGCGTTTGTAGTTTGATGCTCTGCGAGTTCCCTCTCAGCCTGGTCTAGTCCATTAGCGATGGTTTGATTGGCAATCATTTGGTTACGAATTTTGTCGACTAAAGACGAGAGAATGCCACGAAGTTTAGTCATTTCTTCTCAAGTTTGTGCTAGAGGGGTCTGCCAAATTGGTCTGGATTGAGATTGGGTCGGGTCATCGCCGGATTGTCGGTCCTCGGGACGGTTCCAGACTCGAGCTCCGACCCGTTCTGGGATCGATGTCTGATTGATCGGAAGAGATCGATCTTGACTTAAAGTCCCGATCGGAGGGATTCATTGCGACTGGGTTGTTCCGGTCGCGTCATTTGGCTCCTGTTAACCCAGTTGGTGTCGCTTCGGTCCCCGAGTCGGATCCGATAGGATCGATGTCGTCGACTCTTGAGGGTGTGGTTCCGACGGTTTGGTTGGGATCCATAGTCGTGCTTAGGAAGCTTAGATCGGTTTCTTAGCAAAGATGTTTTTTGTTTATCTTCCCCACAGTCGGCGCCAAAATGTAGAACCTAAAATCTACACTAAGTATTTGATAGTGATCGAGAGTTTGATTTAGGGAAGAAAAATGATGTAGGAAACGATATCCTTAGAACACACTAATGTAAACAGTTTCCAGTAGGTAAAAATGGACTTTATCGATGAATAAGATCGAATACAATAACTTGAACCAGATCGAATGATACAAATGAGATCGGTAAAGAAAGAATCTATGATCGGGATGGAGACAAGGTCGATGTATGCGTGTAGCTCTCTCTCGGGTTTTCAACATGTGCCTCTTCGTGTCTCTTCTCCTTTCTTTATAGTAAGTCGACTTCGTGATCTCCGTAACTGCTCTACGATCTCCTGGACTACTCTGCGATCTCCGGGACCTTGGAGTCTTCGTTTTCGAGCTCGATATGTTGGCTACGAGCTTCAGTTTCTTACGGCCCATATCTTTTATCGCGGCCCATTAATGTACTGACCAAAATTGGGTCCAAAATTTGGAAATACTCATATAACACCCACACTAGAGAAGGAACTCGATCTCTAAAGTCTGATTCGAAAAACCCTTCATACACCAGGACCTCGTCTACTCCGAAGTCCGAAAGTCTGTCTAAAGGACCCGAAATCCTAATGACAACGTCATCGGAAAGATGATACTTCGCTCGCCAGTTCGGAACATCGTCCACTCCAATCGACGAAGGAGGGCCCACCGGAGGAAATTCACCCACCTCTGCGGATAGATGAGCAAGATCGATGACCTCGCGGCTAAGATTTTAACCTCCGCGGTAAGATCTAGCGAAGAACCGGAGGAGTCCATCAATTCTGAAGGACCGATACCCGATCTCTGCTTCTTTGACCTGACCCTACCACCTATGGAAGAAGAATCTAGGGCGAGATCGGGTTTTGATTTCATCCTAGAGATCGAAGGGAGAATCTAGAGGAAAGAGATTGGGAGAAAAGAGAGAGTGAGAAGGAGATAATACCTGAAAATGGAGAACTAGGCTTAAGCGAAATGAAGACCGCAGAGAAAGAAAGAGAATAGGAAAGTTGGAAAGCCGCTAGGCGGCAAGAAGCAAAAAGAAGGGTAGTAAAACCCTAGAAAGATTCCCACGCGCCGCAAGGAGGACGCCACGCGAGGGAGCGAATTTCGAGGCCTCATAACAGTTCCCTTTATTCGTCATAAAACGTTGACCAAAAGACCCTAAGGAACCCCGAACTTTATCAAGAATCTCCCCGTTCGCACCAGCTTTAGGACCCGCTCCTACGCCAATCCCTCCTCGGGAAACATCAGAGCTCCAGGCTCCATCGTCTCCAAGACAACATCAGAGCTCCAGGCTCCAACGTCTCCAAGACATCATCAGAAGCCCAAAGCTCCCCGTCCTTGACGAGAATCAGAGGTCCAAATAGCACCAGACCCCGGTCTGACATAGGGGAAACTGATCATCCCCCTGGTTTAGAATACGGTTCCGACCTGAGTGGAACCCGGGATCGCGGGATTACTGGAGCGATGTCCTGCCTGAGGGAAGCCTGCCGAGAATGAGCAACTCCGGTTGACTTGAGTGCACAGGTTATTCCCCGAATTCGATGACGAAATCGAGCAATAAGGGGCAAACTGTTGGGGAAAAATACTGAGGTATCGAATTCCTTCAGACCCTAGGCAGGACACCGGTTCCAAGGATCCCCGCTAAAAGGAACCCCGGTTCCCCGCTGTGGAGTTTTCTGGGTTCGGTCTCAGGATCGCTCCCCTTCCTCCGGGAAATGGAAAACTTCCGATAAGGAGAACCTTCCATATTTCTGAATATGGAAGAGTTTAACCTACTCCAACCAACTAAGGCCCACCTTAGGAAGACTATATAAGGGGAACCTAAACCCTAAAGCAAGGGATAGACACTTCAAGACTTAGAGATTAGAGTTAGACGGCTAGAACTAGGTTTTATACACCAATCATTGTAGTTCCGGCTTCTTTACTCAATAAAACATCTCTTCAAGTCTATTTGACTCAAACTATATACGAAATCAATACAAACACTAGCCTGGTCCATCGTTCCGTGGTACTCACAAAGATCCTACACATAAATCCCCTAACACCTGCGATTGTCAAATATTTTCAATGCGTCATATGTGTGGGTTTTCCACTTACACGCAAGATCAGAGGATCTAGTAATCCCTTTTATTGATCTGGAGGCAGGGATGGATGCAGGGGTCGGAGGCCGAGCTTCTCTCAACAGGAACCTGGAGGCTGGTGTCCTGCCCGAGGGCGGGATGATTTTTCCCCACCAGGTTGCCCCTTTTTTCTCGATTTCGTCCTCGAACTAGGGGAATAACCTGTGCACTCAAGTCAACCAGAGTTGCTCATTCTCAGCAGGCTTCCCCTGGGCAGGACATCGCTCCAGTAATCCTTCTTTCCCAGGTTCTTCTTTGGTCTGGACCGCGTTCGAACCTGGAGAAGAACAAGTTTGCCCGAGATAGACCGGGGTCTAGTAGACGTTTCTAGGTTCTAGACTTGCTTAGAAATTACCTGTCGAGGTTTATGACCTTGGTTGCATTCCATTGGATGTCAAGACTTATTCATGGGGCTCGTGGCCTGAAGTAGTTCTCTCCTGGTTTGCGCAAGACCTGATGGAGAAACGTTCGATGCTTCAGTGGGCATCAACGCCAGCTTGTCGGTGGCAGGTCTCTTGGGCTTGGCGTGAACAGGATGTCGCTCTAAAATCTCTTTTTCCAGGTTCTTCTTAGGCATGGGCCGTTTTTGAACCCGGAGGAGAGTTGATTTCCCTGAGATAGACATGAGTCTAATGGATATTCCCAGGCCTGTGGCTTGTTTAGGTCGATTGACCTAGGGAGATTCAGGATCCTGGCCTTGCATGTCAATGGATGGCAAGACTCTTAGGTTTGGCTGGTGAAGATCACTTGTATCTATTGAATTCTGATTTAGGTGATCTGTTGCCCCGCTCGGAAGTAGGAATTCTTGATCTCGGATTCGCATTGCAGTGATAAGCGAGATCTATCTTCCTGGCGCAGGACCTCGGTCGCGCATAGCCACATATTTCAAGGATCCGAATGGCACATGACCGGGGCAAGGAAACGAATTATCGATTTACTTCTTGCTTATGTGCCCCCGTGATTGGATATCGGCTGGAGGATGATCTTCTGAAGAATCTACACCCTGACTCTAGGATAGAGAAGTTCTGTACTAGGTAGTAATCGAGTGAAGACCGCGATTTTTCTCATTCCTTCTTCGGGAGGAACGAGACCCTTTGTTGAGGCGTGAAGGCCAATTCTTCGTCGTACTACCCTGACGTATCGACGTACATCGTGTAGGAGCTCGTAGTCCCTGATGATTCTTCTCTGGAATCTAAGGCTCTCAAGGGCTTCATGTTTTGATCCTGTTGGACCTATAGATTTTTCCTGGAGGTTTCGAGGAATTAATGCTCTGACACTGGAGGATCTGTAGATATTGCACCCGGAGGTGAATCTTTGTTTTGCTGTCTCGAACCCAGAGTCTTTATTGAATTAATACAACATCGCACTCTGTCCTCCGGAGATGGACCACTTTCGATGTTGATTGGATGTGGGCTGTTGTCGAGATTGCGCATGTTGCTTCCGTGGAGCCGTTCGAAATACATTCAAGATCTATAGGACAGCTTCGTGGTAATAGAACCTGTGTGGGATGCGGGGTCCTGCAGTTTCTGGTCCTCTTAGCTGGTCTCAAGTCTTTCCATTTGGCCATGTTGGATGTATCTTCTCGAAATCCGTCGATTACAGAGATATCCTCCTAAGGCCCGGAGGTTCTGGAATTTATCCTCCTGAAACATGGAGGTTTGTGGGCTTCATCCCCTAGAAACTCGGAGTTTGTGGAACTGGTTCTCTTGGAACCCGAAGATTTTGGGGTAGAACCTTCTGAAACATGGAGGTTCCCGGATGTTGGCGAGCTCCTCTACTACCTTGCCGATGACCTTTGTACCTCTGGCGTATGGAGCAATATTGCTCTTCACACCAGGATGGCACTCCCTGTGTGCTTTTATTTTTTCAGGTAAAGCGACAGTACTTCTCCGTCCCTGGGTTTGGAGAGTATATATTGACATGATCTCATGTGATCTTTGACCCAAATTGGTCCATAGGCAGGAATTGACCTAGGTTTGGAGCCATAATCGGTTGTTTAGATAGCAGGAGTTCTCCAGGATGAGGTGATTCTTCTCTTGCTTCACAGGGGTTAGCGTTTTCTTCTGCATACTAGGACATGATTAGTCCACTCATGCTGTTGATCATCCACGGATATTGATTCGCTCATATTCCTTGGATTTCCTTCTTTGTAAGCGTCGTTCGATGACTCGTTGTAGCTTCTCTCTGCCCCCGCTTGGGTGAGCCACTCTCAGCGTTTCACGATGTCATTTAACATCTAGGCTGCTCTCTACTTCCCATTGGGTGAGCCACTCTCAGCGTTTCACGATGTCATTAAACGTCCAGGCTGGTCTCTGCTTCCCCTTGGGTGAGCCACTCTCAGCATTTTCTGGACGTCATTCGATGACTCGTCGCCTCTTCTTGAATCTCCTTTGCCACGGGCATGTCGATGGGAGTTTTTGATGCTTGTAGCCCCTTGGGTTAACGCTTAGCTCATCTGCCCCTGCTTTCCTCATGGCGTGTCTTCCTCCGAGGTATATCAGGGTACATGGCTAGGAAAAGCAGTAGTAAGGTGGTCCGAACCTTGGATCTAAAACCTGGAAGCTGGGATCCGGAACCTGGAAGCTGGGATCCGGAACCTGGAAGCTGGAACCCGGAACCCAGAGGTTTGACTTTTCCTTTTGGATGAATAGTAGCGGGAACATGTGTTCTCCGGCTTCTTTTTCTCCCATTTGCTTCAAATGAGTAGAGGGTATGAAGACCAGCACTCCTTGATGTAGTATTAGCATTTTCCTAGGCTCCTTTGCAGGAGGCAGAGCGGCAGTGTTCCTGGCCCTTGGGCAGGGTTCCTTTCGCGGAACGACTCCAATGGAATTTGATGAGTACTCAAAGGCGTTCTATCCACCTAGATATCAGGCTTATCTAGGATTCCATTACCACTTAGATTCTAGAACCTAAAGAGAAAGGTGGTTCTCCAGTTACCTCTTATTGGTTATCTGGTATGAGTGCAGTATTTCCAGGGACTCCTCGTCTGGCTCCTCCAGCTTTTGGAGTTTGTCAAAGTTGTAAACCCGGCCGGAAGATGTTGTGCCTGCCTGAGGACCTCTTTTCTTTCTTATACGTGGCAGAGTTGTGAGCCTGGATGCATTCCTGGTGTCTAGGGCTTGATAGATTGTTGCTACTGGATTGTCCACTGATATTGATGTTGGTGATGACTGCTCCTAGTCGGGATCATTAAATCCAAAGGTTGCAGGGGCCTGCTTTGCAGTGGAGAGCCGAACCAGCAGGAACCAAAGATTGTAGAAATGTGATTCATGATAGGGACCTGGAACCAGCTGGATCTAGCAGGGACTCCTAGGTAATTCCTGCGTCGAATCTTGCTACTGATGTTAGAATGGTATTTCCAGCCGCGCGAACCATCGGTCTAGTGAGAAGAAGTTGTTTCTTACCCCCAGGTGGCTGGGGTTGAGAAATTCTCGAGAGGATACGTGTAACGTTCGTCCTACCTATCACATCGTCACTTAGTATATGATTGCCCTTCCTTCTAGCGCCAAACTGTTAGGGTATTTTTGTGTACAAGCGATCCTTGCTCAGCTCTACGAAATGATAGGAGGAAGGAGACGCGTCGTTGAGTGTATTCTCCTGCTTCGATAGTTGATAAACCAAGAGATCCTGCTCTTAGGATACTGCCATATGGGTATGGCCTGCCTTAGTAGCAGCAGGGAAGATTAGTCGTTAGGTGGGGGCCGCCTACCGATATTGAAGATCCCAGGGACTTCTTGATCTATGATCGATGGTTCCAACTACCAGGGTCGGTCCTTGCCTCCTGATCTGTAGTTGATGGTTCTGACCATTAGGGGCGGTCCTTGAGCGTCTAGGTGTGGAACCGTGGAAGGTGTTTGGGTTTATAGCTGCATCCTTCAGTGGGGATTGCCTATGTACCCTTAAGTGAGGGATCAAGCCATTCGTAGTTCATGTATATGGAGGCACAGAGCCTAGATGGGCGCAGAGCCTGATGGAGGCACGTAGCCTGATGGAGGCGCGTATCCTGATGGAGGCATGTGGCCTAGGAAGCACGGGGCTCTAGTGGGCACCGTTCTCCCTAGGCCACATGGCCTAATGGGCACGTGGCCTTGGGAGCACGAGGCTCTAGTGGGCACATGACCTAATTTACACGTAGCCTTGGGAGCACGTAGCTTTGTAGGTGGTAGGAGTCATCTGTTCTAGGGGGCACATGGCTGGAACAGATGGTAGACCTGTCGATATGCTGCAGAGAGCATGGAGGGACCCTGCTGATGAGCTGGAAATCGTGGCCTGAGCCAGTAAGTAGAGTTGTAAACGTGCTGCAGGGAGCATATATCTTCATCTAGTTGACAGTAATCGCAGGGATTCGTCGGTTATAAGCATGTAGATGAAGATGGTCTTCTTGGTGTGAAACCTTGTCTTGGCGACTGTGGACTTGGTGAACTCTGATTATGGACGTCTTAGACCCATTTTCTTTAGGTTTAGAAGCCTTTATTTATAGTAGAGGTCATGCCTCCCTCTTAGGATTTGAAAATATTCATTATATCCTTAGATAATAGAATATTTCCCTTTTTCTTAAGGGAGGTCATATGTATTGGAATACTTCATCTTTTTCTCGGATCTAGGGCGAACCATGGAGGTCTATGTTAGGTTATTTTTGTGTACAAGCGATCCGTGCTCAGCTCTACGGAATGATAGGAGGAAAGAGACGCGTCGTTGAGTGTATTCTCCTGCTTCGTTAGTTGATAAACAAGGAGATCCTGCTCTTAGGATACTGCCATATGGGTATGGGCCAGTATATGTCGTCGGTGCCTTAGTAGCAGCAGGGGAGATTGCTCGTTAGGCAGAGGCCATCTACCATTAGTGAAGATCCCAGGGTGTTCTTGATCTATGATCGATGGTTCCGACTACCAGGGTCGGTCCTTGGGTGCCTCCTGATCTGTAGTTTATAGTTCCAACCATTAGGGGCCGTCCCTGAGCGTCTAACTGTGGAACCGTGGAAGGTGTTTGGGTTTATGGCGGCATCCTTCAGTGGGGATTGCCTACGTACCCTTCAGTGAGGGATCAAGCCGTTCGTAGTTCATGTATATGTAGGCACAGAGCCTATATGGGCACGGAGCCTGATGGAGGCACATAGCCTGATGGAGGTGCGTAGCCTAATGAAGGCATGTGGCCTAGGGAGCACAGGGCTCTAGTGAGCACATGGCCTAAGGGGCACATGGCCTAAGGGGCACGTAGCTTTGGGAGCACGGGGCTCTAGTGGGCACATGGCCTAATGGGCACGTAGCCTTAGGAGCACGTAGCTCTGTAGTTGGTAGGAGTCATATGTTCTCGGGGACACATGGCCGGAACAGATGGTACACCTGTCGATATGCTGCAGTGAGCATGATGTGTCGAGTTGCTTCAGTGAGCATGGAGGGAACCTGCTGATGAGATGGAGATCGTGGCCTTAGCCAGTAAGTATAGTTGTAGACATGCTGCAGGGAGCATATATCTTCATCTAGTTGACAGTAATCGCAGGGATTCGTCGGTTATAAGCCTGTAGATGAAGATGGTCTTGTAGGTGCGAAACCTTGCCTTGGCGGCTGTAGAATTGGTGAGTTCTGGTTATGGATGTCTTGGACCCCTTTCTTTAGGTTTAAAAACCTATATTTATAGTGGAGGTCTTGACTCTCTCTTTGGATTTGTAAATATTCATTATATTCATTATATCCTTAGATAATAGAGTATTTCCCTTTTTCTTAAGGGAGGTCATATGTATTGGAATACTTCCCCTTTCCCTCTTGTCCAAGCTGGTTTTCTTATTAAAGGAATATTTTCATTTATCCTAAGGCAAGATAAATCACTTGGCCTGGAAGCCGGAGGCTGGAGGCAGGGACCAAGACCCGGGGGAAGGGACCCAGACCCGGGTTCAGGAACCCGGAAGCCAGAAGCTGGAGTAATCTCTTCGTGGAATATTTTTCCCCAACTGTCTACATCGACGACATTCTGGTCAAGTCCCTGGAGGCGGAGGATCACATATCTCACCTACAACAGGCCTTCTCCACCCTCCGGAAGTATAACATGAAGGTCAACCCAACTAAATGCTCATTCGGGGTCAGTTCTGGCAAGTTCCTCGGGTACATTGTAACCCACCGGGGCATCGAGGCCAACCCGGAGCAAATCAGGGCCATTCATTCAATCTCTTTCCCAAAGAACGTCAAGAAGGTTCAAAGGCTAACGGGAAGGACGACGGCCTTGAGCAGGTTCATCTCCAGACTCTCCGAAAAATCTCATGCCTTCTTTGGAACTGTCAAGAATCTTTGTATCTCACCACTCCTCCTCTCCTATCAAAACCACTACTTGGTGAGGTCCTGCAGCTATATCTAGCAGTCTCCGAACACGCCGTGAGCGCCGTCCTAGTCCGCGAGGAGGGAAGCATGGAGCTACCAATCTATTACGTAAGTAAGGCTCTCCTGGACACGGAGACCCGCTATAGCCATCAATAGAAGCTGGCCTTAGCCCTGCTAGTTGCCGCTCGCAAGCTCCGACCCTACTTCCAGGCTCATCCAATCGTGGTTGTTACCTCCTTCCTTGTAAAGTTGGTCCTCCACAAACCCGAAGTCTCCGGACGCCTAGCCAAATGGGCTGTGAAACTAGGAGAGTACGACGTAATATTTTGACCTGCCACGGCAATAAAGTCACAGGTCCTAGCAGACTTCGTGGCTGAATTCTCCCATGTCTTACTCCCAGTTGTGGAGCAGGAGGTACTCCTCCGAGGCGAAACTAAGGAAGAGGGAGAATGGATCCTGCACGTTGATGAATCCAGCATAGTTAGAGGAGCTGGAGTAGGAATAGTGCTTACCTCACCGACGGGGAACACAGCCTCAAGGGACGTGCGATACAACTTCAAAGCGCCAACAACGAAAGCGAGTACGAGGCCCTAATCGCAGGTCTAACTCTCGCCCACCAAATGGGGGCAGAAACCATCCAGGTCTTCGGCGACTCCCAGCTGATAATCAACCAGGTACAGGGAGAATACCAAGCAAAAGGCGACAGCATGATCCAATATCTAGCAGTCGCCCAGGGACTGATCAACAAGTTCAAGAGCTGCAAGCTCACTCAAATCCCCCGGGAACAGAACTCGCAGCCCGATGCCCTGGCTAATCTGGGATCCGCCCTCGAAACGAATAGCCAGATGAGTATACCCTTGCTTGTGCTTCAATGGCCAGCCACCCCTGGAGGAACCCCCGTCAGAGGAGGTCTCCGCTGTTGAAGAAGGCGAAACCTGGATGACGCCCCTAGTCCGGTACCTGGAGGCCGACATTCTCCCGGAAGATCGCAACGAGGCCAGGAAAATTAACAAGCAAGCCGCGAGGTACTGTATCTCCCAGGAGAACCTTCTCTGGCCCGTACCTAAGGTGTGTCACACCTCGAGAAGCCGTTAGAATCCTTGTAGAAATACATGAAGGAGATTTTGGATCCCACTCTAGCGGAAGAAGCCTGGTGCTAAGAGCCAGAAGGGCGGGTTACTACTGGCCCACGATGGCCACAGACGCCGACAAACAAGCCAAACACTGCGACCAGTGTCAGAGACACGCTCCAGTCTCCAAGCTTCCCCCGGAGAACCTCAAGTCCATAAGCTCACCATGGCCCTTCAGAAAGTGGGGCATGGCCATAGTAGGGAAATTCCCTATGGCGCCGGGGCAGAAGGTCTTCTTTCTGATAGTCACTGACTACTTCTTCAAGTGGGTTGAAGCAGAAGCACTCAGCCGCATAACAGACCTCCAGATCCGTAAATTCTTGTGGAACTACGTAATCACTTGCTTCGGGGTCCACCACGAGATGGTCACCAAAAATGGACCCCAGTTCACGAGCCACAACTTCAAGGAGTTCTGCAAGGACTGGGGCATAAAGCTCACTTTCGCCACACCCCGACACCCCCCAGTCTAATGGTCAAGCCGAGTCTACAAACAAAACCATGGTCAACATGCTTCAAAAGCGACTGGAGGGCTCTCACGGGAAGTGGGCGGAAGAGCTACACGGAGTCCTCTGGGCCTACCAGACCACTCCCAAAACAGCAACAGGGGAAACTCCCTACTCACTGGTGTACGGCTCTAAGGCCATTGTACCCACAGAGATGCACGTGAGAACAATGGTCTTCGGGTCCACCTCTCAGGAGGAGAACAATGAGCTGATGGCGGTAAGCCTCGACCTCCTCGACGAAAAATGAGAGGCCGCTCGGCTAAGAAACTGGTCCTACCAGCAAGACGTCGCCAGGACGTACACCAAGAAAGTGAGAACCAGGACCTTCCAGCAAGGGGATTGGGTTCTACGACGACTAGAAAAAACAACGGGTGGGAAGGACCCTATAAGGTCATCGAGGTGCGGAGAGCAGGCGCCTACCGGCTGCAAGATAGCAAAGGTAAAATACAACCCAACTGCTGGAACGCTCTGCACCTCAAAGCCTATCATTTTTAATACGGTCCCCGGACCATGACTTCTATACTACTATATACTATTTAAGCATTATGATTTCCCACTCCTATGTATGCAAAACGTCTCCGGACAAAGCTTATAATAAAATAGTCCGACTATAAAGGCAGAGGGGAAATCATTATACTTAAAGGGGCATACGAGTTGGATCAGGTCTCCAGAGACCTCTGATCCTGGCCAACCCTTGCAAAAAGTGGCACGACCACAGTGGCACGCCCACAAAAAAAATTCAAAACGGGTATGAGACATAAAGCAGGAATGGGTAAGCACAAGTCTGAGTAAGCTGTCAAAACTACCTAAAACCCCTGTGCAGCCTAAGGCGCATCGGGGTCCCTAGAGTACCAATGTGAAAATTACTTGTATTAAAACGCTACGAGCTACACAATACAGGGAACACATGGTATATCTTCATTGCAAAAGTACTGTGAAATACATGGAGCAATCAAAATCCTGCTTCTCTAGACGTGAAAAGCAGCGAAGCCTGGCACTTGGGTCATAACACCCACACCAGCACCGTCTAAGCCTGTCAGTGACTTCCTACAGAAGTAGAATACTGCATAAGAACTCGATAGTTGCCAGTTTCCGAGCGGCAGAATACGAAATCCAAACAGGTACCGGTAGTAGTCTTGCCTAGGAAGGCAGAGTACTGTCCCTGCAAAAAGCAACATATTCCGGGTTCCCAAGGAACTCCGGGTCCTTATACAAGCCCCCGATCTAAAGAGGAAACCCAAGGTTCCCCATACGACTCCGGGTCCTACGTATAAAATCCAAGGAAGAACCTCTGGGTTCCCCTATAGCCTCTGGGTTTGAATCAAAGATCTCAGGGTCTAAGGAAGAACCTCAGGGTTCCTTTGTGGCTTCGGGGTTCCAAAGATAAAAAAGAAGCTAGAACCCTTGTGCAGCTTAAGGCACATCGGGGTCATTACAACTTCAAAAGAACCTCCCGGTTCCAATCAGTGATCTCCGGATCTAAACCTCCGGGTTCCAACACAGCCTCAGAGGCCTAATACGATTTTAGAAAGAGGATAAAACCCTTGTGCAGCCTAGGGCGCATCGGGGTCATTACATCTCTAAGAACCTCCGGGTTCCCATGCGACCTTAGGGTCCAAATACACAAGGGTCCTGATATGATCTCCGGATCAAAAGGAACACCCCGTACTCTTACATGGCCTCAAGGTCCAATCTCGAAAACCTCCGGGTTCCAACTAGATCCCCGGATCTATCATAGAATCTCCGGATTCCTACACTGCCTCCGGGCTCCAGTCATGATCCCAGGATCTAGAGAAGGACCTCCGGGCCCCCAAAGCGATCTCAGGATCCAAGGAGACCCTCCGGGGTCCTCCACGACCTTCGGGCCCCTGATGACCCCCGGGTCCTCACAAAATCTCTAGGTTATAAGATTAATCTCTAGACTCCAAAAGAATTCTGGTACTCGCTTGTCCACCGGTTTGAGGTCTGAGATTGGTTATGTACATGAAGTCTCGTTGGTAGAACATGCTTTAGAGAAGGATGAGGATCAGGGCTATATAGAAAAGATGGAATCTATGATCCCCCATGCTGAAAATTCAGCAGAAGAAGAGTGCATACTTAAAACTGAGGTTGGATGTTCTCTACAAAGAGCTGAATGGAAAACATGAAACCTTAGATGCCCATGCCATGATGCTAGACGCCCAGGTTTCTCAGACTGCATAAGTTGTGAAGAAGCAAGAAGCTCTGGTCAAAGGGAAAGCAGTGCAAAGTGAGGTGCACCAGGTTAATGCCATCTCAGATGATGACTTTTGGGAAGTGCTCGAGCAGGAAAAGCTGGAAGAAGATGCTTTCCTAGTCAAAAGCTGCATGTCCATAGGCAGCTCGTACTGGTGTCGACCGACACTAACAGTTGAGCATCGATCGACATCATCAGCTAAGCATCGATCAACACCACTTTTGGGATCAGACAAAACTGTTCGAATTTAGAGCCACTCAGATTTTGCCGCTCGACCCTCGCATCCTCCCACCCTAGCTCGGGTTAAAAAGGACAACATCGATCGACAACAACATGGGAACATCGATCGACAACAATAGAAGAGCAGCAATCGACAACCGCCAGTACAATACCGAGTACGTTTACCAGATCTTGATACACACCGCTTGGAGGCCTCTCGAAATCCATCTCAGACATCAGTTTGCTTTAAGACAACAGAGAAGATAAGTCAGCAATCTGCAGTAGCACAAGAGCAAAAGAAAAACCTAGCTGAAACCTCTTTCGTTGAGAGTGTCGATCGACGACATCTACCAGGTATTGATTGACGACATCTACCAGGTATTGATCGACGACTTCGACCAGGTATCGACCGACACCAAACAGATGGATATGAACCTGCCATGGAAAAGCAGGCTACGAAAGAAGAAATTTCAGTTGAGAAAAGAGTGAAATCTAGGAAACCCTATATCCCCAAACACCTCAGGTGAGAAGTTAACAAAAAGGAACTTGAAGTTAAAAAAGAGGGTGAAGAGGGTTCCTAAGGATATGTCTTTCGAGGATGCATATCATAAGTATAGACTTGGTAATTTCTTTAGAGAGAGAAGAGAGACTGATAAGGACATTGAGCTCCTATTCAACACGGTCAGCCGTAAACCCAAGAGGACACTGAAGAAGGAACAAGATCCTGGAAAGTTCCTGATTCCATGCTCTATACATAGTCACCATTTACCAAACGCCCTATGCGATACTGGATCTGCAGTCAACATCATGGCCATAGACACTGCTGAGCTATTAGGACTGAAGATTAAACCTTCTAAGATAGTTTCACATTCGTGGATAGCTCCCGAGTAAACTCAGTAGGCATGATCAAGAATGTTAAGGTGGAGATAGGGGAATGCATTATCCCTGTGGACTTTCATGCTATGGATATCAAATCAGACAAGACATCTCCACTTTTTTTTGGAAGAGCCTTCATGGCTACAGTGGGGGCAGTTTGTGATCTTAAGAGAAATAAGATGTGTCTGACTAATGTTGATGAAACTGTCTTCTATGATCCCATGGAAAAGAAGAAAAGTGATGAGCTAATTTAATGCATAGAGATGTTTGAAGATCCAGGACCTATAGCTGATTCAAATCACGAGCCTGCAATACCAGAATTAGCGTCGGTCGACATTGGCATTGCAGCATCGGTCGACTTCCAGTCCTCAGAATCGATCGACAATCAGATTTCAGCATCGGACGGCTCTCAGTCTTTAGAATCGATCAACACGAAGCCTTCAGCATCTGTCGACACCCTCCGACTTTTAGAAAAGCCCGAGACTGAAATGTCAAAGTCTGGGGGAAGGTCCAAGAATAGAAAGAAGAAAAATAAAAGGAATGTAGATGCAGATTTCTTGCCACTAGTCCCTTTACAATGTCAAGAGGGAAGTCTTGAGTATAGAGTGCGCTGCAGAGGAAGTTCTGAACCTTTTACCAAGGTTAGAGTGCTATGTGATCCAAAGCTGGGAGAAAAAGGAGAAGTTTCTGCAAGAGCTTTTCTCAACTGCACCAACAAAATGAGGAAGAGAGACACTGGGTCTTGTTCTGGAGCAAGAAGTCTTGAGTATAGAGTGCGCTGCAGAGGAAGTTCTGAACCTTTTACCAAGGTTAGAGTGCTATGTGATCCAAAGCTGGGAGAAAAAGGAGAAGTTTCTGCAAGAGCTTTTCTCAACTGCATCAACAAAATCAAGAAGAGAGACACTGAGACTTGTTCTCGAGCAAGTACACATCCTCATCCGGACTAAATCACATCTCCAAAGTCAAGCTAAATGACTATAACAAAGTGCTGAGTGGGAGGCAACCCACTATTAGGTAATTTCTTTCAGTTTAATTTAGATTGTTACTGATTAAAGTTTTTATTTATTGCAGGTCAAAAAATAAAAAAAATAAAAATAAATAAATAAAAAAAAAACCGAGGAAGACGAGTTTGCAAAGGATCGACGATGGCTGCGCAGCATCGATCGATCGTCACTTAACTGTTTCGAGCGACGGAGCTTCAAGAGTATTGATCGTCACTTAAATGTGTTGGTCAACACTAACATCAAAGTCAGATCCGAGTAGACGATTCCTTAGCACATCGACCGATGAGACCAGCTCGATATCGATCGACAACACTTCAGATCTAACGATCAGTTTTGTCACCTCATTGTGTCGATCGACACTGACATCAGCGAGCAGGTTATCGTTTTTACTTGTTAAATTGTGTACTTATGTTTATGTTATTACTATAACTCTGACTGAATTTACACGGGGGACAGTGCAGTTTAAGTCTGGGGGGATGTTTACTGATTTTAGTGTGTTCATGAGTCTTAACGAAATGTTCTCAAAAGAGTTTTATTGAGACAAGAAGGGGATAATGAACTTATTAGATTTTTGCTTGTTATCTAACCACTGTTTAGCACCATTCTGGACTTACTGATTGCAGATAGTACTAAAGATACTAAAGTGGATCAACCTATCAGCTATTCACACTTACTGAGATTCTTTGAAGGAACCAAAGCTGACCTCCAACACTAAACCTGACACAACTACTTGTCTTGGGGCTTGGTATACATGAGATTGGATTCTTCAAACAAGCCTGAAAGGTAAAGCCTTGTATAGATTTATCACATTTTCTCTCTCTATTTCGACCCTAGATTTATAGGTAGAGATATTTATTTTCAAAAAAAAAAAATATATGAAAAAGAAAGAAAAAGAAAAAGGAAAAAAATAATAATATAAAAAAAATAATATATATATATATATATAGGTGTTAGTTAGGTGGAATCCGAATAGGACTTGGTGGCTACAACCATTACGGCTTGCTTCCTAAGGATTCCAACAAAAAGAATTTGAACAGGACTTGGTGGCGGCAGTCATCAAGGTTCGATTCATATGAATTCTTGGATATAGGTCAAAAAGAAGAGAACATGACTTGGTGGCAACCACAATTAAGGTTGATTCATGGAAGCATGTCCAATCTTGGTCAATGATCCTGCAATGGAAGCAGACTTTGACTAAAGAGAGAAATTAGTAGAGAGAAAAGATAGGAACCTTGATGACTTTGAAAATCCATGCATCATGTGATCGATACTACCAAGGTAAAGCCTGCACTTTTATTTATGCTAAGAAATGGGGTTGATAGAGGGGAATGTCAGACAGGATTTGCTAAGTTGTTGGCTAGGTGAATTTGGTTGCTAAGCTAGGATATGGTATAATGTGCTTTTGCGATTAGGACTTCTTAGATGTGGATTGCAATATTGCAGAGGTGATGATTCTAAGTTTTAAATCATGTGAGTCCCTTCTTTTTTCAAATCTCTTTCAGAGAGACAGCCCGTTTGTTTTGCTTAAGGACAAGCAAAAGAGAAAGTCTAGGGGAGTTGATAGACCATAAATTTTACCCACTTTAAGCCATGGTCTATAAGTGTTTTAATATATATTTACTACTATATAGAGTCTATTTTGAGTATTTACAGGTTCAGGGACGATTTGGAGGAATGTGGTGATTTTGGTGTCTTTTGGAGCCTTTTGAGTGCAGAGCTGCACAGACGTGTCAGATGTCTAGCTATGGATGGAGACCTTCCCACAGATATATTGATCCCATATTTTGACACAAGATATATCTTTTCGTTAGCTTTCCAATTCCATTGGTTTGAGGACAATCAACATCCTGTAGCAGAAGTTATGCACGTTTTACTGAAGACTGGTCAGTCTGCCTCGCAAGAGGAAGCTGTCGAGGAGATGAAGGACTGTCGATCGATAACACAGCATTGGTGTTGATCGACAGTGATGCCTGAACGTGGGCCAAGCATATTTCAAGACCGTTTGAAGCCCTGAAGCCACACCAAGTTACCAAAATACCCATAGACGACCAGAAACCCTATTTATGTATTTCTAAGCAATTGTTGACGGCTACACACTCTCTATTATCATATTCTATTGTTTTCTCTTAGGATTGGAGAGAAGATCAATTCTCCTTCAAAGATTGGTTGGAGCTCCATTGGTTTTATCATTGATTTCTTATGTATTATATTATTCAGACTATGATTTGTATTATTGCTTGCATGTCTGACCAATTCATCTTGTTAGGTTTAGGGATTTCCTGAGCTTAATGTCAAACTGATAATCAATTAGGATTGCCAGGTTATCTATAGATCTCTACACCAGGGTGATTTGTAATACTAGGATCTGGAATAGTTAGAATACCACGACAGTGTGACTAATTGTTTAAACCTGGAATCATAGAATAGTTTAGAGGCACGAAAGTGCAATCAATTAACGGAACATGAACTCTGTTGGATTAGATACCTAGGCTCACACTAGAGTTGGTCTAGGAATCTAGTTTAACTTAATCGATTAGGTTGGTAATGCTTGTCTGAGGAAGTATCGATCAACGCTCAGGCCATAGCATCGATCGACACTCACTCCAAGTCAGTAAGCGACAGCTGAGACTGGACTTAGACATCTGATTAGCAATTGCATGCGAGAGCTGGATTGCTTACTTATTAAAATCGAGTTCTAGATTTGAATATATAAACCATTAGCATCCTTGAATTGTAGTTTTGAAATTCTTGATTGATAAATCCCTTGGTCTAGCTATTTCTCCTAATTGTTTACAACCCCATTCAACCAATCGAACAACTACTTTGTTCACCTTGCTTTCATTCATTTAGTGCTTTATAAACTGTTTGCCTAGCTTAATCTTGATTTCTATAGTCTATTGTGTGCCCTAGCTCTCTGTGGATTCGATCCCTAAGTACTACAATTGAACCTTTTATTTGAGAGAGTAAAATCACTCATTAGGGTAATTTGAGTGATATCAATGAGGTGGAAGATGGACCATTGGCCGGTAGAGCAGCCCTCACCAGTCTTGGCGGAGGAGTGTAAGAAGGATGCCGCTTCCGCGCTTTAGCCATCTGATACTCGTCATAGACAACCGATACCGGGAGCCTCGCCACGTTCCCTAAAAACTCTATGTTAGAAACAAGACAAAGCCTCACCGAATAGGAAAAAGGGAAAGTTTATCCAACACACGACTATGACACAAGGCTTCCCTGCTCGCCAGGAAGATCACCCATCGGAATAGTCGAGGAACTCCCATTAAGCTTCGCTACTGCATCTCCAGCAAAGGAAACCGAGCGGGACACATCTGACAAAGCAAAAGCTAAACATCAGATCGGGCTCCCAAAGGAATGGTAAAGCTCAAAGCTCAAAAGAAGAACTTACCAACGGTACACCAAGACATAGGATAACCAACCGGCTCCTGGATCTTCACAAACACGTACCGGCTGTTCCAATCATCCCCGAAGGGATAGTTACCCCTGACACCCCTCGAAGGTTCCTCGACCGGAGGGGTGCCATCACGGGATCGAAGGTGGCAGAACCTGTGGGAACCGAAATTCGCACTGTCGATTTCCGTTTAAATAAGGAAAGTTAGGAAAACCCTAATTTCCCAGAGGTCCCGGATATCTGCTAAACCACATGCCAAGCAATCAGAACACGAAATAAAGACGAGAAAAATAAGAAATCGAAAAGAGAGCAAAATAGATCTTATTCTGAATCCGCGTTTGAGCGTTACAACAAGGTAAGAGTCTGGGCTACGAGAGCTATCGGCGAGATTCCTAGTTCTAAAACCCTAAGACTGCAAGACCTAATTGAGACGCAACTCAAATAACAAAAACGGAAAGTTGCGTAAAATTGCTCTAAGTGCTAAGTTTGCTCTGAAAAAGTTTCCCTTCATGCCTCTCGCCTAGGACTCCTTATATACTCCTCCAAGGTCGGTTCTAGCTCTTCCCTTCATGCCCTTTAGCCGTTTCAAGTGAAAAATGGAGATATTCCATTTTTTCCGATCTTCATGTTTATCTGCGGAAACTTAACATTTTTTCTGCAGAAACTTATCTTTATATTTGTTTTTATAAAAATAACATAAACCGCCATAGTATCTACGAGCCCATTCTTAAAGAATCGTAAGTGGGCTTGTAGTCGCGTTTTAGACCTCGTTGGGCCGTCTTTCGACATGAAACTTTTGTTACGGTTTTCTTTTCGACAAAAACAAGTTCTCGTGGTTTTTATCGTAAAGTTTCAACGGTAACTTTGATCGGAATGATGTGAGAAATGATATGGCTGCGGTACATGGGAGCTAGCATTGAGGAACAGACGAGAATGCACAGATTTGGGTCGTACCTGTTCATCGATGTCCGAAACAGTTCAGCCACTACGTAGCGACCTGGTCCGCACTGGATCGGTCGCTACGTAGCGGGTCGCTACGTAGCGACCGAACGAAAGGTTTGGTCAATCGCTACGTAGCGACCGACTCATTCGCGGGTCGGTCGCTACGTAGCAACCGGCTCATTTGCGGACTGGTCGCTACGCGGCGACCTTGTTTGGATCCTTTTCTGACGTTTTATGAACATGTTCTTGGACTATGGGTGTTTAGTTTCGATGAATCAACCGAGATCAGTGCAAGATTTCACCGCAAAGTTCTTCATAAATATTTCTTTACAAAGATTACTTTTCGTAAAAATGTGCATGATGATTTTTATGGATATTTGGATGTTAACTTCGTCGTGTCCGTTTTTGACCCCAACAGAACCCCGCTTTGTTCGTCAAAGGAGCAAAGTAGTAAGAGTATAAAATCTCATGCACCCCGACATAAAATCCGTGGAATTCTCCGAGTACTTGGATGGACAGAAACCGAAGAAAGATGACACTTTGCCTATGAGAGAAGGGATAACGCCCCAGAAGCCTGCTTCCAGATATGCCTCGTAGACAGCTACCTCACCCGCTCCCCCATATGGAGCGCGTTCGAACTCAGTCGGACTCCTCATCCCCACTGAAGGATTAATCGCGTACTTCCACCTCATGTTAGCCAGGTCCCCTTCTCGGATCTCAGAACGGGGACCGTTGTCGAAAAAACAAGAACAGAGCCTTCTTAGAGGCGCCATCGGAACTGCTTCACTATCAGCCTCCGGAACGTCTCCCCAAGAGGGCACGAGGGATGAGAAAGGATCGGTAAAAGGACGACATGGTCTTGGATGACCACCCACTAGTGAGGACGGATACGAGAGCAGCTCGGGATTCAGATTTCTCAACTAGGAATCAGCGCTAGAGTTGGGTTGAGGCCAGCTAGGAGATATCACGAGTCCTTATATACATCCAGATCATTCCTTTTTCGCGGGATTAGAAAAGGAAGGAAGGATGTTTCCAAATATCCTGAAAAATCCCTGACATAAAGGATAAGGGTGAAAAGGAAACCCGATCCTTGCAGAAAAAAGGGAAATCCTTCTTACGAAAAGAAAAGTTTCGAGAAAAGATACACACTTTTGAAGAGTAAGAAGAGCATATAGTATCATCAACCGAACGGGCACCGGCCTCCTGGTCTATCCCCTCACATCAATACATAAGCTCCTCCTCTGGAAACATCAGAGCTCCAGGCTCCACCGGCTCCAAGATGCCATCAGAAGCACATAGCTACTCCATCTCCGACAAGATATAAGCTGTTCAATAGCGCCAGACCCCGGTCTGGAGTGAGGGAACTGGTCCTCCCCCTGGTTCAGAGTGTGGTTCCGGCCTGAGTGGAACCCAGGATCGCAGAATTACTGGATCAATGTCCTACCTAAGGGAAGCCTGCTGAGAATGAGCAACTCCGGTTGACTTGAGTGCACATGTTATTCCTCTAGTTCGATGACAAAATCGAGCAATAAGGGGCAAACTGTTAGGGAAAAATACTCCGGTATTGAATTCCTCCTGACCCCAGGTTCTTGCCGCCTAGCTCTAATCTCTAAGCCTCAAGGCGATCCCTTGCTTTAGGGTTCAGGTTCCCTTTTTATAGTCTCCTTAAGGCGGGCCTTAGTCGGTTGGAGTAGGTTAAACTCTTCCATATTCGGAAATATGGAAGGTTCTCCTTATCGGAAGCTTTTCCTTTTCCTGGGGGAAGGGGGCGGTCCCAGGGAACGGGGGCGGTCCCAGGGACCAGACCCGGAGTACTTCGTATCGGGGAACCGGGGTACCTCCTAGCGGGGATCCAGAGGCCGGTGTTCTGCCTGGGGTCTGGAAGAATTCAATACCTGAGTATTTTTCCTCAACAGTTACTATCAAGAGCATGCAAAGCAACATGAAGGAGTGAATAAAGGGGAAAAACTATGAAGCATCATTATTCATAAAATCAAAGGGGGCTACAAAAGAGCCTTTATTCAAAAAGCAACAAAAACAAGAGTCTCAAAAGATAAAGAAAAGAATCATTCAGAAAGAAGGCTCCTCCGAAAATCGTGACCCTACAAAGGATCTCGGGGTTGCAGCCTAGAAGAAGCTCCCCGACTGATGGTTGATTCCTCCGGATAAGAACAGATGACGCCGATACTCTTCTTCCGGATTTCAATGTTCCACATGCTTCCCCAGCCATTCCTTCATGAGCTCCCATCTGGCCAAGGCTTTAACTTGCTGTATTAGTAGATCCTGTCGAGCCACCATGTCCTGCATCTGGCCACAAATAAGGAATACCTCGCCGATCAATCTCCGGCGAGCATCCACCCAAATCCGATCTTGCCCTAGACTCTTCTTCCATAGGTGGTAGGATTAGGTCAAAGAAACAAAGATCGGGTGCCGGTCCATCAGAATCGATGGACTCTTCCGGTTCTTCGCTAGACTTCACCGCGAAGGTTGAAAATCTTAGCCGCGAGGTCGTCGACCTTGCTCCTTCATCCGCAGAGGTAGGCGAGTTTCCTCCGGTGGGCTCTCTTTCGTCGAGAGGAGTGGACGAAGTTGCGAACTGGCGAGCGAAGTATCATCTTTCTGATGAAGTTGTTATTAGGATTCCGGGTCCTATAGATAGAGTTTCGGACTTCGAGGTTGACGAGGTCCAGGTGTATGAAGAGTTTTTCGAGTCGGGCTTCAGAGATTGAGTTCCTTCGCTGGTGGCGAAGGTGTCGGAGGCGCTAGAGATCTCTCCTGGTCAGCTGATCCCCCTTCCTGGAGGACCTTGATAGCTTTATAGAACTTAGGAGACCTTGAGGGTCTTACTATCGGGGTCGCCGAGGTTCTCCATTCGTATGCTATTACCCAACTGAACGGTGGTGAACGGAGTTACCACCTGCATCCTCGCGGCGGAGAACTTCCGGTTCAGGAGATTGCGAAGAAAAATAGAAAGCGCGTCCCGGCTTTCGATGGTCTATGGACCGAGAAGTTTGCTTTCATGTACCTCCTGGGTTTCTCCCCTGTCTGGGGCAGAGCTTGTGGGTAATACGAGTCGTTAAGGTGAGGAACCGAGATGAGGCTGGGGCACTGGCTGCAGCGGAGAACGTGTCCCTGAGGGAGCAGTTGGAGCAGTGAGAGGAGGAGGTATGCTACTTGAGAGGCACCGCGGAGATCTTCCTTTCCAAGAAGGCTATGGCGGTGAACGGCGCCATAGTGGTGGCTCGCTAGGAGCTAATGAAGGAGTGGCTCAACCATCAGACGGACAGCTGGGATCTTGAAGGTGCGTTGAAGCAATACAAGATGGTGAAGACCTCCGAAGCTGTGTTCCAGGGGTTCCCCGCTCCTACCTTCAAGGGAGAGCCATCGATCCACAGTTCGACTGGGACCAAGAAGACTCCAGAGCCCGTCGCTGACGATCCTCCTACCTCCTGATCCTTATCTGAACTCTTCAACCCCTTAGGGGTTTCTTTTGTGTTGTATCTGCCCTCTGCGAGGGTTTAAAACTCATCTTTAGGCCTTCGTACCTTTTATTTCGTAAAACGTCACCCTGCTGTGGCCTTTTTTTTTTAAAGAATGCCTTCGGATTTTTAATTTTGCTTCTAGCTTCTGCGTAGTGGACCCTTTGGCCATGCACTAGTTTCGTTTCCAAAATGGGACCTTTGTTGATGACCTCCTTTCTTGAGAGATAGCAGTGTGCGTTCTTCAAAATCGGAGACTTAGGAGTTGGGACTCCGAGGAACAGATCATAGGTCTATTTTGAGATAACAGGTTACTCCAGACTTGGGGGCTCCGTGAGGTCGTCTCTTTTTGGGAACCCAGAGATTATTAACATGCCTTGAGAAATGGGTTACGTGGATCTGGGGATCATCGGAGATGGAGGCGCAAAGGCTCCTCTTGGATCCTTAAATCGTGTATGGGACCCGGAGGTCTTTTATCTGGGTCATGGGAACGAGACTGGGGCCCATAGGCGATGTAGGCATCCGGAGATTCTCCAGTCAGATCCGGAGATCGTGGTTGGAACCCAGAGGTTTCTGTGGTTGTGATTGGACCCTGAGGTCGCATAAGAGTGCAGGGGTGTTCCTTAGATCCGGAGATCGTATCGGGACCCTGGTGCCCCAGGACCCTGAGGTCATGTGGGAACCCGGAGGCCCTTTAGGGATGTAATGACCCTGATGCGCCCTAGGCTGCACAGGGGTTCTATCCTTTTTGCTAGAATCGTATCAGGCCTCTGAGGCCGTGTTGGAACCCGGAGGTTTGGATCCGGAGATCGTTGTTTGGAACCCGGCGGTTTTTTTAAATTGTAATGATCCTGATGCGCCCTAGGCTGCACAGAGGTTCTAAATTCTTTCGGAACCCTGAGGCCGTATAGGAACCCGGAGGTTCTTCCTTAGACCCTGAGATCTTTGATTGGAACCCAGAGGCTATAGGGGAACCCGGAGGTTCTTCCTTAGATTTTATACGTAGGACCCGGAGGTTCATTTATCTGCGGAAACTTGACATTTATCTTTCCTTACGAACCAAGCATAAACCATCATAAGGCTTATGGGTTTTCGGTTAAGAAATCGTAAGTAGGCTTCAAGTTGTGTTTTAGGTCTCTTTGGGCCGTCTTTGACTCGAAACGTTTATTACGGTTTCTTCGATAAAAACAAACTTCTCGCGGTTTTTATCATAAAGTTTGAATGATAACTTCGAGTGATGAGAAACAAAGAATGTTTTAGCCATGGCCTACAGGAGATAGCATTAAAGAGTAGACGAGAATGCATGGATTCATGTCGTATCGACGTTTTGGGAAAGTTCGGTGGCTACATAGCGACCGAGCTTGGCTTGTGCGTGGTCCGATGGCCATACTTGAGCTCGTCCGTGGCTGATTTGGATACGTGTCTGTTGCCTCCGGACTATCGGTATTTAACGGTTCGATTGAGATTGGAACAAGATTTTACCGCAAGGCTCTTTGTGAAGATTCTTTTTATGAAGAATATCTTTCGTAAAAAATGTTCACGCTGATTTTTACGGATATTTGGACATTAACTTCGTCGTAACCGTTTTCGACCCCAACAGTTAGCCCCCCAGCCCGTTAGAATAGTAGATTACGATGAGATTCTAGCGTGCAGTTTGGCGAGTTAGGCAAGATAGGCGTGTTGGACGAAGTTTATATTCAGAGTTCCACGGAAGAATATTGATGAAGAAATATATATATAATAAATCAAAATCCTAAACTCATACATCTATAAGTAGTGAGCCCCCATCTTCATTCTCTTCTCACATTTCTTTGTTTCCAAACTCTCTCTAGCTTCTTTCCTCACTTTTAGCTCTCGAGATGTCTTCCTCCCAAAACGACAAGAAGAGTTCTGATGCTGAGATGGCAGAGGCCTCCTCCCATGCACCGGAGTCAATCCCTTCTGACAACGCTCCGTCCTGTGTCGCCGGCTTCCTCTCTTTTCGAGAGAAGATGGCTCGTCATAAGGCTGAGAAAGAAATGGCCCGTGCCGACGCCGATCTTCCATCCTCTTCCGTTCTGGTCGTCGCAAGGTACGGGAGCGTAAGTCGAAACAGACGTTCCGTTCGTGCCAGACTCTTTGGCGCAGTCTTCTGAATCGTCTACGACTCTGATCCTCATTGAGAGCAATGAAAAGGCCACTGAGTCGATGCCTCCTCCTCCAGCTAGGAAGGAAATCGTCATTGCATTCCTTGCTCCTAGCGCTACTCCGGTTGTTCAACCAAAGGGCCAGAAGAGAAAGTGCGTCAGGGGCAACGACGGGAAATCTTCGCAGCATGAAGGATCAAATCTGTCGTCAGGATTCCGCGGAAAGGTCCGTTCTTCACTTTGGCTTTTTATTCTTAGAGCGTGAGGTCTTGTTTAGCCCTATTTTGCTCCTCATCTCTAATTGTTTTATCTCATCTCGCAGTTTGTATCGCTGATCGTTGGGATGATCAGCGAATGCGGTTTCGAGGTCAGTCGTCTTGCGAGAGATATAACAGAGATGGAGGGCAAATTGTCTGAATCTGAAGCCATGCTGAATGCTATCAAGGATTTTCATTCCGCGAAGGTGTTTAAGCTCGATGTTCAGATTGGGGAGCTTGAGAGGGACCTTGGGAAGACAGCGAGTTCTTTGTTAGGGAGAAAATGGCCCGAAAGGCCAAGTCTTCGGAGGTACGTCGACTTCAGCGTCGGATTGAAAGTGGTGAAGGGTCGACGAACCGTGGAGTCGAGGAGGCCACGGATGCGCTCCGCGTGGAGTTCCAGACCCGTTTGGCGAAGATCTCCGATTTCCTAGCCTCCCTCGAGTGCATTTGCAGCAGGGATTTGGCCCTGGCGACCGTCGATTGTGGGATGGATGTGGTTCAGGACCTCCGGGGTGAAACCCCTTCATCTTTATAGGCCGAGGAGGCCAGATAGTCCGCTTGCAAGGGAGATCTGGCAACCGTGGATCCAGGGCCGTCCTAAGATCACGTTGTAGGACGAATCGCAATCAACCACGAGGAATTTGGTTAACATGTTGACTCCTTCGGCGTATATGGGGAGGGTATCTCCCCAGCGGTTTGCTTGACTTCCCCGCTGGGGGTTACCCTACGAGTTAGGGCGCCTCCCTCCAGCCCCATGTCCTTGTATGCGTCCCGGAAGATGATGTTGTCTGAGCTTCCATTATCTACCAGTATCCTTTTTACCAGGCAGTTCGCTACAATGAACGAAATAACCAGGGCGTCATGGTAAGGAGTGAGGACTTTCTCCTGCTCCTTGGCCGTGAAACTTATTTCGTCCGTCCCTAGGAGCAGGCGTTTTGGCTTGGCAGCCTCTAGGCCGTGCTTGGCGTTCCACGTGCTTTTCCTCTCGGCTGCATGGCTTATGCCGCTGACTTCTGAACCGCCCGAGATGACATGGATCACTCGGTCCTGTCGCGGTGGCGAGACAGGAGCAGCTTCAGTGGGCATACCCGTTGTCTCCTTGCTTAGATGGCTATTGGCCTTCTCGGAAAGGAACTCCCTGAGGTGCCCTTTCCTAAGCAGCTCGTTGACCTCGATCTTTAGTGCGATGCAGTCCTCCGTTTTGTGACCGCGGTCTCGGTGGAAGTCGCACCAGAAGCCACGATTCCGGAAAGAGTCGGGGGCTTTCATCTTCTGAGGCCACTTGACCTGCTAGCCCATCTGCCTTAGAACATTGATAAGCTTCGGCCTTGAGACGAAGAGGTGAGAGATGTCTGGCCACGTGGACACTGCCATTCCTTCTGCCTTCTCGATTGGCCGGTTCTGGTACCTGCCCCGGTTTCGATTCCCGGAGTCCCTAGCTGGTCTTTGAGAGGGATTCTCATCTTGCTCAGTTTGGTCTGGTCTGAACGTCTTAGGATCTTGCTTTTGTTGCGCCTTGGCACGGCTGGCGATGTCTTCCTCCAATTTGACCTGCGCCCAGGCTCGAGATAGGACGTCTTCCATGGTTTTGCACTGGTATTTGGTCAGCTCTTTGTAGAGGTCTCCATCAGGAGCCGACCTCGCTTGAAAGCAGAGATAGCAGTGGGGATACTGCATTCGGGGATAGCTACCTTTTCTTGATTGAAGCGGGCTATGTAGCCTCTCGGGGGTTCCGCTCGATTCTGAAGGATTTCGTAGAGGCTGTCAGAGGTTTTCTCCAGGTCCCTGCTGCTGGCGAATTGTTCCACGAACTTATCGCTGAGAACTGCGATGGAAGCTATGAACCTGGAGGGTAAGTTGATATACCATTGCAGAGCAGGTCCGGTCATTGTGGAGCTGAAACCTTTGCACATGGTAGCTTCGCGTGACCCTTTGGGGAGTGCTACAGCGAGCATCCTCTGTCTGTACTTGGCGACGTGGTCGTCCGGATCAGCGGTGCCATTATACGCCTTGATACTGGGGAAAGAGAACTTCCTGGGCATCTCGATTAAGGTGATCTCATCCGTGAAGAGAGTGTCGGCGTAGGAATCGGGTTTGCTCTTCCGTATGGGGGGAGCTACCCCTGGGAGTCTCTCATAAGTGAAACCCTCATGAAGTTCATCAGATCCTTGATCACGGTATGCTGTCTCTACTGCGTAGCTCTCTTGATGGTGATCATCTGCCCAACTTCCAATTGAGTAATCTCCGTCTCGGGAAGCATCGTCGTTAGTGTCGATCGATGGGTAGTAGGCGATGTCGGTCGATGCTCGAAGGTGGTTTGGTTGATGAGGTTGAGTGTCGATCGATGGTGATCCGTTCCTATTGATCGATGGCAACTTCTTTTTCGGAAACGAATGATGGAGAAGTCTATCTTCCTCGTCAAGAGTCGCTCTTTTCTCTATAGCTCGTTCTTCCTCATAATCTTCATCATACTCCTCCGTATGCATGTTGTGTGATGCCATAGTTGGATTGTGGTAATCGTTTTCCCATTCTCCATGATGACTGTCGACCGATTCGTCTTCTGCTCTGTCGGTCAATTTTTGTTGGGCACTGTCGATCGATGTTGCAGTGTGAGTTACGATCGATGCTGTGTATTATGTCTCATACTCAGCTCCACAGTGGCATGCTGCAATGATTCCTGGATCATTGATTCTTCTGGGGGTCGTCTGTGGCTTCTTGACTGGAATAGGGTTGTAGTGGACATGAGGATCTATGAGCGTTAGGCAAAATCGGTTGGTTTGCAAGTTGCACACTGCTCCTACTGTTGGCAAGAAGGCTCTCCCAAGTAATAGAGAAGATTTCGAGTTCAGCTTGATGTCCAAGACATGGAAATCTACTGGAACTAAGGCATTACCAATCTGCACCTCTAGGTCTCTCACAATTCCTCCTGAGTTTCTCTGAGAACAATCCACAAAAGTGAATTATTCCTTGGAAGGCTCCCCCTGCAGACTTAGATGGTCTGCCATAACTCTAGGTAGGATGCTGACTGATGCTCCTGTGTCGCACAAGGCATGTGGGAATTCAATACCCTTCTTCTCCTTCTTCTTCAATGTGACACTCTTCCTCATCTGTTGTCTAGCTTCACAGAACATTCTCCTAATGTCTTCTTCTGTCTCTCTGGTTTCTCTGAAGAACATCCACAATCTGTGGGTAAAATAAGCCTCATCGTATGGCTTATCTAGAGGAATCCTGAAGACTCTTTTCCGGAAACTTTCCTTTTCCTTTTCATTAGCCCCCCTCTTTAGATGTTTCGCCACTTTTTCATTTCTTCTCCTTAGGGTTCTTCCCGTAGGAAACCTATCAACCTCCATAGAATCTGTTTCATCTTCTGTAGGTGTCCTGACGGGCTCTGGTGGGTTTTCTAAAGGTTTGGGTTTGGGCCTGAATGCATTAAGACGTGCAACATCTATCTTCGGCATCAGCACTCGGTATGTAATAGGTGCTCGTCGATCGATGGCACTGGCGGTTGTCGATCGATGGCTGTCTCCTGATGTTGATCGATGACGGGGTAAGAATGTCGATCGATTTTTACGTAGATAGGGCTGGGCGGATGTGGGTGTTTTGCTGCGAACTCCTCGTGAGTCATGATCCTCACGGCATTGCAAGATGCGGTTGACTCCGCAGGTGTTGTCGATCGATGTCCATGAGAGGATGTCCATCGGTTTTGGATGACTTCTGTCGACCGATGTTCATGGCTTGGCGTCGATCGACAGCAATGCGATCCACCGAAACTCATCAGACTCTCTACTTCGAAATCTCCTTCTTGCAGCTTCTCTTCTTTCACCACTTGCCAGAAATCATCCCCAATGATGGCATTCACGTGGTGCTTCATCACATCATCTTCTACCCCTCTAGTCAAGGCTCCCTGCCTCTTAACAGCTTCTCCTGTCTGAACAACCTGCATCTCCAGTTTCTTCACATAAGTGTTCAAAGTCTCAAACTTTGTGTTTAGGTTGGTGTAGATAGAATCAATTTTCCCACTGAAGTCCACTGTCATACGCTGCTGTCCCTCGAGAACTCTATCAAGCATCCCCTCAATCTTGCTCTCTTGAGTTAGCAGTGGTGGCTTCTGGTAGTAGGAGCTTCCATAACCCATGTTGTTGTTGTAGTCGTTGCTGTATGGTTTCTGGTGCTGCGAACTCTGGTTGAAATTGCCTATATTTCCATAGGAGTTTCTGTTTCCACCTTGGTTTCCAGAACCTTGGAATCCAGCTGCACTGATGAAGTTCACATCTGCTTCCTCTGCTCTACCCTCTGTGTCTACAGCCTCTGCATCTTCAACCAAGCAGACCTGCTTCCTGAGAAGCTTGTGAACACTATCCAGCTTTCCCTTCACCTCATCCATCTGATCATTCCCAAGGATGGTTGCAGATCTCTTCCTCTCAAAGTCAGTGTTCTTGGTGCTGCTGCTAGATGCTAGGTTTTCAATGACCTTCACTGCCTCCTATGAATTCCTGGTGTTGAAGTTCCCATTGCTGGAAGCATCAAGAGCCATCTAGTACTGCACCGTGATGCCTATGTTGAAAGTACTGAGCAGGTGTACTTCATTGAATCCATGGTGTGGACAATCTCTCTGGTAAGACTTGAATCTGATCCAGGAGCTTCTGAATGATTCTGCAGGCTCCTGAGTGAATGTAGCAATCTTGCTCCTCAAATCTTCAGCACGTGCTTCATCAAAGAAGTTGCATAAAAACGCATTCTTGATGTCGCTCCAGGATGTTAGGGATCCTGGTGGTAGCTACTTAAGCGAATGCGAAGCATCTCCAGCAAGTGAGTACTTGAAGAGCTTGCATAGGAGGTAGTCTTTAGAGACTCCCTCGACTTCAAAAGCAGATATGAGATCCTCGAACCTCTCCAGATGGTCCTTAGGATGCTCATGAGATAACCCATAGTAGGGTGTCTGTCCCACGAGTGTGTAGTACTGCGGCTTCAACTCGAAATCCCTCTGAATAGTTGGAGGTCGAATGGCTGATCGGTTGGTGTAGAACTGATCTGGATTGTTGTAGACATCCAATGTTTTCGGTTGAGCGGCCTCATCTACAGGTAGAGTAGCTCCTGTAGCTTCAGACTCAGGGATTGCAGCCCCCTAAGCGTCTATCCTCTGACCTATTGCATTTCGCCGATGACCTTCCTGGTCATACAGGTCTCCTCTCTCATCACGTACAAGAATCAAAGTCGCAACCATGTCTCGCGGCTCAGTATCGATCGATGTTCGAACTGAAGTATCGATCGATGTCAGATGGAAGATGTCGGTTGACAGGAGATGAGTGTCTTCAGTCGACGATGGTGAGCGAGTATCGGTCGACGGGACTAGTGCCTGGGTCGACGGTGGTTGACGAGAATCGAGGGACGAACAAGCGTTGTTGTCAATCGATGAGGAGCGTGCTTCTTTGCTGATTGAACGGTACAAACTTGCAGGATCTAGTGAGAATAGCAGTTGAGTTTCCTTGTTGCTTCAGGTACTGCTGGGCATGTACCTGAAAATCCAAGAAAAAAAATTTATGTGAGAAACTTAACAAAATTAAATCTATTAGGCGATCAAAGCTCCTCGGTAACGATGCCAAATTTGATATCACTCAAATTACTCTAAAGAGTGCATTTACTCTCTCAAATAAGAGAGGTTCAATTGCAGTACTTAGAGCATGATTATTGGGAGCTTGTTAGGGATCAAATCCACAAGGAGCTAGGGAACCTAATAAATCTAATGGGATTTGTTAAGTTGGATGGTTTAATAATTAAAATGTAAATTTGCAGTTTTGTTGAGCAAGTAATTGCTCGATTGATTGGTTGAGGTTTTGGTGCTTAAAAGGAAATAGCTAGACTTAGGGGGGTATATTCAATTGAGAGTTTTAGGTTATTTGTGTCAAAATGACAAATCCACTGTTATTGAAACATGAATTTTAAAAACTCATTTAAAATCCAGTGTTATTGAACTTGACATTTTATATAGTACTCTGAAATCCACTGTTATTGAAAATATTTTAAGTGGTGGATTTTTAAAGCTTTCAAGTGATTTTTGAGTGTTTAGGTGGAGTTTCGTAGTTAAAAAAATTAAAACTCAAATCTCATGGTTTTAGGTGATATTCTAGAGTGGTTTAACAAAAATCATTTTATTCTCTGCAATTCCTTAAAATCATCTAAAACCTCATTGAAAATCAAATCACCTAAAATTTTAGCTAGACTTAGGGTTTTTATTCAAAAACTTGGAATTACGATCCTACAGATGCCTAATGAGTTTCATGCATGGTAATGTAGAAATCAACTACTAAGCAACAAGTCAATCAGCTCTCGCGTTTTTTGTCTGCATAAACGCCGCGTCAGTCGAAGAGAGCTGTATCCTATTGTTCCAGAGCGAGCCCAATGACAGTCCCTTCATCAACCCTCTTCCTCCAGTTCTTGAAGACGTGATTGAAGCGAGAGATCTCCTCAGAAATGGTCTGTTTTTCTGGACTTTCTTTACGCTGAAGAGAGTCTGCAAGGTGTTGGCACGTCTTCACTCTGATCCTCGAGTGATCGTGGAGGAGGATGTTGACCCGGAGTCTGATGGCCCTGTTCACCGCAATGCTCCTGCGGAGGAGGTGAACACGAGGTCGTCAAAGGGTAAAGGCATTGATCTCGATGGCATAGAATTTTCCGCGGAGGATTCCACACTGCCCGGATGGGATCCAGACCTTGCTTTTGGTGATGGTAGCGGTTCCAGTGAGGTACCCCTTCCAGACTTTGATGAGTTTTTCGTTGGTTTACCCTTGTGTTTCGATCCACCTCCGACTTTTGATGAGTTGGCGAGGTCAAAAGTGGTTGCGGAAGGGTCTCGTATGATCAACGGGGTCAGTTTCCCTATCCTTCAGGATCTTTATTTGGTGAAGTCATATATTGTTTTTAATGCATTGGTTGTTCTTGCAGGGACTGAACATGCTCAGCTCGGCCCTTGAGACGAGCAATCGGGAGGCAATGATCTACCGCTTCAAGGCTGAGAAGGCGGAGAAGGATTGATATCACTCAAATTACCCTAAGGATTGATTTATACTCTCTCAAATAAAAGGTCGAGTTGTAGTACTTTGGGATTGAATTCACGGGGAGCTAGGGAACCAATTAGATCTAAAAAGTTTATGATTAAGCTAGGCTAATAGTTTATAAAGCAGTAAATAAGCAGTAAACAAGTTGAACAAGACAATTGTTCAGCTTGGCAGGGAGTTGTTTGATGGAAGGATGGTTTGCTAGATCTAGGGTTTCTATTCAGGAAATTAGGATTATAACGATATAGATGCATAAGATGTTTGTTGGATGCACAAGAACTCGAACAATAAGAATAATCTACCAGTTCTCGCATGTCTAGATTATCTATCACTAGATCTAAGATCTCAACTCTCGCATGTTGATCTGTAGAAAGTGTCGATCGACGATTCGATTGGAATTTCGATCGACGATTCGATTGGAATGTCGATCGATACACCTTTCAGACGGTCGATCGATACAACTACCGAGTTGTCGATCGACGATCCTTCCAGCGAGCTTTACCAAGCAGGTTTGAACTATGTTCACTAGGTTCCTAGATCAACTCTCGTCTTTCTCTAGGAATCCTAGCACAATATGAATTATTCAGGAGATAAACCATGCTCTCGTGTGCGCCTATTCATCCTAACATCGTGGTTCTAGTTCGCGACTCTAGAACACAAGCAATAAGTGCAATTCAATTGATGGATATCCTAACAACTTAGCAATCTATATTTTGGGCTAATCCATCATCTTATCTGAACCCTAAACCTAACAAGTGGATCTATTCAAGCATGAAGTTGTCACAGAAAATCATAGATAAATAGATATAATAGAATAGATAAAAGCAATAAAGAATCGAAAGGAGTTCCAGGAGGACTCTGAAGGAGTTCCTCCTTTCTCTCCTAACTAAGAACAAGAAAATAAAAGAAAGCTTAGATAGTGTAGCCGTCAACAATGGCCTATAAATAACATAAATAGGGTTTCTGTTTATCCAAGGGTGTTCTGATAATTTGTGGTTGCTTCTGGACTTCAGTCGGTCATAAAATATGCTCAACCCATATTCTGGCATCACTGTCGACCAACACCAATGTTGTTACATCGATCGACAGTCCTTCATCTCCTCGACAGCTTCCTCTCGCGAGACAGACTTACCACTCTTCAGTAAAATGGGCATACCTTCTGCTACAGGATGCTGATTGACCTCAACCGGTGGCATTGGAAAGCTAACTCAAAGCTATATCTTGTGTCAAAAGATGAGCCCAATCTAACGGTTGGAAGGTCTCCATCCATAGCTAGACATCTGACGCGCCTGTACAGTTCTGCACCTCAAAAGGGCCCCAAATCACCATATTTCTCTAGAACGTACGTGAACCTGTAAATACTCTTAATAGACTCTATATAGTAGTAGATATATATTAAAACATTTATAAACCATGGCTGAAAGTGGGTAAAGTACTGATGTAAAAGTTTTTAAAAATCTCGAGTACAGTGGCGAATATCTAAAACGTGGGAGTATATGAGTATATGTATACGTACCCACTCCCCCCCCCTTTTTAGAGAGGGGGGTATCTGAACTTGTCTTTCGACGAGCTTCCTACGTACCCCTTTCGAGGATCGAGCCATCTCGTAGTTCTATTTGTGGCGCGAGTATTTTTACTCGGCGGTTAGGGTTGCGTCGACCGCTTTTACTGCAGAGATTGTGGCTGGGTCGACGTCTTCTTCCTGGTTTTTCTCCTCCGGTTGGGTAGTAGTGTTAGCCTCGGAGTCGCGCTGGTTTTTGATGTCCGAGCTGGTTCCTTCAGCAGACGGTGCTAAGTCGTCTTTCGTCGAAGTGTTTTCAGCTGAAGGCTGAGTTATCTTCGTGCGCTTGCGTTTTGTCATTGCGGTAGTCGTAGCTTGTCTTAGATTATGTTCCGCGAGGAAGCAAAGTCGCGACTGCTTCTGACAACCCCAAATGGCTGCGATTACGTTTTGGGTTGGGAAATTGACGCCCAAGTGATATGTAGATGGGACGACTTTCATGGCGTTTATGCATTGAGTTCCCATGATCACGTTATGGATGGTGGGATGGTCGACCACCGCGAAGTCGATGATCTTTGTGACTTCCTTGGCGATGACTGGCAGCTGGATCAATCCGAGAGTCATTGACATCTCCCCTGAGAAGCATGTCAACGGTTTTGGCGTTGGTACGACTTCTCCGAGTTCAACGTTAATCCTTTTGAGAGTATCGCGGAAGATAACGTTGACCGTGCTCCCCATATCGATGAGAACTCTTGCGACCTCTAGATCTCATATGACGATATCTATGACGAACGGATCACAATGCGGCTGATCGATTCCGCCGGCCTCTTCCTCCTCAAAAGTTATCGAGTTGTTCTGAGCATCCCGGGGTGGAGACCAGGTAGGCCAGTTGGCGCTCGAGTCGGCTTTTCGTTGATAAGCTTTAATGGCCGAAACCGTATCGTTGTAGTAATGTGATTCTCCGATAATCATGTTTACTCTGTGACGATTGTTGTCGTTTCTTTTTTCGTCCAGTCTTCTTTCGCGTTTATCTCCCAACTGGTTCCTTTGAGGAGAATTTTCCGCGGGCAGATTTTTATCAGTCTTTGGAGGACGGTCGGAATCACGGACAAGGTCTTTCACGCTGGCTACCTCGGAGAGTTCTCCGGCAAGCAGTTTTGCGGCCAGTCTGGCTCCCAGGACTTTGCAGTTGGTGGTTGAGTGTCCTCGGGTCTGGTGGAACTCGCATAAGGTGTTCTCGTCATACCCAGTGTTGCGGGTCCACGTGTTCCCGGAAGTTCTGCCCTGCTCGGGGTTGATCGCATAGTTATGCGCCCCTTGGAGCTCTTCTCCCTCGTGATGGACATACTTGTCGTTACGAGGGTTCTTCTTTCTAGGCTTTTGGTCTACATCTTTTGAGTAGCGTTTCGTCGGCTTATGCTTTTGTGACAAAACTTTCGTCTCCTCCTCGATCATAATGTGGTCCGTTGCCTTGTGGAGAGGGTCTTGGATCTTCTGTGGCTTGTCGAGGGTTATCCACTTTTTGAATTTCGACTTGTACCAGAGCGTTTTTCTGAGCACGTCTATGGCCACTTTGTCGCTTATTCCGCTAACCCTTGACATGACCAGCTTGAATCTGCTCATGAAATCGAGGAGAGGCTCGTTTTCTCTCTAGGAGAGGCTCTAGAGGTCCACGTCAGACGTTTTCCTATCTATGAACATAGAATATTGCTTGAGAAACGCTGATGCAAGCTGGCGGAAACTTCCGATGGAGTTTCACCTAAGACGAGAGAACCTCTCGAGAGCGGTGCCTTCCAGATTTTCGACGAAGTGGCGGCAATAGCCTGCGTCTTTCTCGCTTTCTCGGCGCGTAGCCCTTCCCATCTTGATCTGGAAAGCTTGCAGATGCACTTTGGGATCAGTTGTACTATTGTATATTGGCACTTTGATATTTCCAGGATCAGATACCTTAGTTTCGGTGATGCGAGTTGTGAAGGGAGCTTTTCGGGCTTCCTCGAGTAATCTGTCGATTTCGGGGGGCAGCGCTAGTAGCGTGATGGATCTGGTACTTCACTTCCCTTACCTCCGCGGTAGTCTTTTTATGTAATCGCGAAGGTCGCGGATGTCGGGACTCTCTTCAGCAGTTTTCCGACCTTGTCGGCGTTTGCTGCGAGTGATCGCGGCCTGCTCCTCAGCTAGCTTCGCCTGTTCAACCCAAAATACGTTTTCTTCTTCCTCAGTCATGGGTTAGCTGAACGGAGAGTCTTCTCGAGCTGCTCTGCTCCGAGTTCTCCTTGGATGCACGTCAGCGTCTTCTTCTGAATCATCAGAATAGTCGTTGGGATCCAAGTTGCTGCGTTCGAACTCGTCATCCTCCAGTCCCTTTGCGGGAGACGTAGGGTTTTCGGAATCCTGGTTCTTGACTGAGGCAGTCTTGCTAGGGTCTTGCCCCGAAGGGTTTTCTTGCAAAGTATCGTACCTGTCGAGAGGGGTTGTGAAATCGAGTCTTTTCCCGCGAATCATTGTGGTTCCGCGGGCGAATCTTTGTGGTTACGCGGGGACGGATTGCTCGAGTCCTTGCTGTTAAGGTTTCGACCTGTTTAGTGAAGGTGTTCACAAGCTTATCCTGTTCTTCCAACCTTTTTTCATAGGTGGCGAACATCTTCTTAAACTCCTCGAGGTTTGCGGCATTGGCTGGTGCGTTGGCCGCGGAGACATCCGCGGCTGGAGTGTTGAGATTGGTGTTGGTTCCTCCGTTGAGAGGGATTTTTGTGTTCAAGCAATCCGTGGTCAGCTCTACAGAATGATAGGAGGAAGGAGACATGTCGTTGAGTATATTCTCCTGCTTTGATAGTTGATAAACCAGGAGATCCTGCTCTTAGGATACTGCCATATGGGTATGGGCCAGTATATGTCGTTGGTGCCTTAGTAGCAGCAGGGGATATTGGTCGTTAGGTGGGGGCCGCCTACTGATATTGAAGATCCCAGGGACTTCTTGATATATGATCGATGGTTCCGACTACCAGGGTCGGTCCTTGGTTGCCTCCTGATCTATAGTTCATGGTTTCGTGGAAGGTGTTTGGGTTTATAGCTGCATCCTTCAATGTAGATTGCCTATATACCCTTTAGTAAGGGATCAAGCCATTCGTAGTTCATGCATATGAAAGCACGGAGCCTAGATGGGCGCGTAGCCTGATGGAGGCACGTAGCCAGATAGAGGAGCGTAGCCTGATGGAGGCGCGTAGCCTGATGGAGGCGCGTAGCCTGATGGAGGCATGTAGCCTGATGGAGGCGCGTAGCCTGATGGAGGCACGTGGCCTAGGGAGCACGGGGCTATAGTGGGCACATGGCCTAATGGGCACGTAGCCTTGGGAGCAGGTAGCTCTGTAGTGGGTAGGAGTCATCTGTTCTAGAGGGCACATGGCCAGAACAGATGGTAGACTTGTCGATATGCTGCAGTGAGCATGATGTGTAGATGTGCTTAAGTGAGCATGGAGGGACCCTGCTGATGAGCTGGAGATCGTGGCATGAGCCAGTAAGTCGAGTTGTAAACGTGCTGCGGTGAGCATATATCTTCATCTGGTTGATAGTAATCGCCGGAATCAGCCTAGCATAGGCGTGTCCAAGAAGAGGGTCTTCTAGGTCTGGAATATTGCCTTGGCGGCTGTGGAGTTGATGAACTCTTGTCATGGACGTTGTGGACCCCTTTTCTTTAGGTTTAGAAACCTATATTTATAGTGGAGCTCGTGCCTCCCTCTTAGGATTTGGAAATATTCATTATATCTTTAGATAATAGAATATTTCCCTTTTTCTTATGGGAGGTCATATGTATTGGAATATTTCCTCTTTTTCTCGGATCTAGGGAGACTCCTTCTTGTCCAAGCTGGTACCTTATTAAAGGAAGATTTCCATTTATCCTAAGGTAGGATAAATCACTCGACCTAGAAGCCGGAGGCAGGACCTAAACCCGGAGGCAGGGACCCAGACCCAGGGGTAGGAACCCGGAACCTGGGGGCAGGGACCCAGAACCTGGAGGCAGGAACCCGGAATCTGGAGTAATCTCTTCATGGAATATTTTTCCCCAACAGTTTGCCCCTTATTTTCTGGTTTCGTGTTTGAAGGTAGGAAATAACATGATTTTCTTCATAGGACTTCGTGAGTCTCACCATGGTGCCAAGCTCCTTGTTGAATTTGGAGTAGAACGTCGGCTCGTAGCACGGGCTATCAAACTCCCTTGTCAATAGTGCTCGGATGTACTTGCGGTTGGCTTGAAAGGATTCACAGCCTGATTGGGGATATATCGCCTGGAGAATGGGCAATAATCCTTGATTCGATACAGACACATGGTCTAGATCATGTAGTGTATTCGTCGGTGAATCCAGTGGGCATGATGTCACGGCCTGGAAGAATGTAGATAGACTTACAGACATGCTTCAATGGGCATGTGTTTGGTCTGAATGAGGATGGTCACAAGGATGTAGTTGTACCCTTGATTCCGATGGCCTGGAAGTGGAAAATCAGGAAGAACCACCATGTAGGACCTAGTAAATGCTTTAAGGTAGGACATCACAGTCACACAGGGTCAAGTTGAGGCTTTAAAACTTTCTTATTCTCCTTTATAAGGATGATACGTTGCCCCCATGGTGGGGATTGGTCAGAGTTGGCTGAAAGTTTGATGGAGAAACCGGGAACGTCTGCATAAAAAATGTTGTTTCTGCTCATACCCCAGATTCTTGTGCTGCTCCTGTAGCTATACTCAGCCTTAGTTCAGGCAGGACTTCAGTTTGCATTTCTAGAGGCTCTCTGGTTCCATGAATCGTGTGGAGGAGTGTATGGGTCAGGACCCAAGAATTCTAAGAGGGAGAATTTTGTCGAGGCTAAGGATTAGGGGGATGAAGAGGTTTAATAAGACCCGGAGGCCGAAACTGAGGATCCTCATGCTTGATTCTACTAGCCTTGCTTGCACGTCTTGAGCTTGTAAAAGCTGTAATGGACTTTCATTCAGGTCTTCGTGCCGGTCTCCTTATTGCGTTTAGCATACTTGATGCTCCTTGAGGTTTTGATGTTGTAGTTGTAGCTTCTTGCTTCGTCTTGGGATTGTACCTTGACTTTTGGCAGGGGGGACATTCAGCATGTTCATCTTGGTACTCGAAGATAACCTAGTTGAATCATGGTACCGGAGTAGAATTCTTGGACATGTTGTTTGCGGTGAGCGGTAGTGTCCATGCCGAATGGAGAAGGTGGAACCACTAGTTGAACTCTGCCATTGATTCTTGGCCACTCTCAACTATGTAATATTGTAATCTTCCCCTGGAGGTAGGCTACAAGCAATGCTAGGATGGCCTTGTGTTGTGCTTTCGTAAAGGATCCTGGGCATGTTTTCCCAGAATCTGAAGATTTGGAGATACATCATTCTGAAACTCATGGCTCGTGGGTGCAATTCTTTATAAATCGGAGACTGTATGGACTTTCGTCCAGGAACCGGGAGACTGGATGGACTTTCGTCCTGGAACCCGGAGGCTGGATGGACTTTCGTCCTCGAACCCGGAGGCTGGATGGACTCTCGTCCTCGAACCCGGAGGCTGTAGTGTGAATCCCTTCTTCAAACCCGGAGGTTTTAGGATGTAGCCCTTTCGGACCCGGAGGTCCTAAGGTGTTATATCGAGCTCTGCCCCTATGAGTAGGCTGCCCTTAATCGTGTGCGACATTGCACTCTGCCCCCATAGGTAGGCCACTATCAACATCTATCTATAAGTTCGTTAACTTTCAGACGGGTATCGCATTCCACATCCCTTAGGTTAGTTTCTATTGATATAAATTACCGTACGAAGGGTCCATGGACCTTCGTTTCTGGCCCAGAGGCCGTTTATAACCCGAAGGTGTTTTATGAACCCGGAGGTCACTTTTTGACCCGGAAGTCATGTGGGAATCCGGGGTATCTCCTTTTGATCCTGAGATCGTATCTTGACCCAGAGATCATGTGGGAACCCGGAGGTTCTCCTTTCGATCCTGAGATCGTACCTGGACCTGGAGATCATGTGGGAACCCGGAGGTTCTGCTTTCGATCCTGAGATCGTATCAGGACCCGGAGGTCATGTGGGAACCCCGAGGTTCTTCTGTAGATCCTGAGATCTTATTTGGAACCTGGAGGTAGAGTAAGGACCCGAAGGTCGTATTTAGGACCCAGAGATCGTTTTGAACCCGTAGGTTTCTTTTGGACCCGGAGGTCGTTTCAAACCCGGAGGTCGTTTCGAACCTGGAGGTCGTTTTGAACCCGGAGGTTGCTCTGGACCCGGAGGTCGTTTGGGAACCCGGAGGTTCCTCTAGACCTGGAGGTTGTTTTGAACCCGGGGTTATATAAGAACCTGGGGGTTTACCTTTTCCAGGCCCTGAGATGTTTTCAGGACCTGGGGAATGCATGGGGACCCTAAGGTTCTTAATAACTCGGGGGTTATGATCTAATAACCCTGAGGTTATCTTTAGCCCCAGAGTAAGAACACAGAATATTTGGTTTTGCAGGGACCGTATGTTGGGGTCAAAAACGGTTACGACAAAGGTAACGTCCAAATCCCCGAAGAAGAAAAAAAGTAGAAAACTTCTTCGACAAATACTTTTTCGAAGTAGATTCTTCTTTACGAAAAGCTTTGCGGAAGAAACGCGAATCATCGGACAAGAGCTCGAGAAGGATCATTACGCAGCGACCAAACACGTGCTCCGCTCGGTTGCTACCTAGCAACCGAGTTCGAGCCAAAGCTCAGTCGCTACGTAGCGACCAAACCTCCATTCCGCTTGGTCGCTACGTAGCGACCGAACTCGAACCAAAGTTCTGTCGCTACGTAGCGACCGAGCTCTTCCGAAACATCGATACGACATCAGTCCATGCATTCTCGTCTACCCTTCGATGCTATCTCCCGAATACCGTAGCGAATCCATCTCACGTTCCCCGCCATTTTTAAGTTATCAAACAAACTTTACCGTGAAAACCACGGAAAGTTCATTCTTTATCGAAAGAGGCCGTAATAAACGATTCGAGTCGAAAGACGGCCCAAAGGGACCTAAGACATGACTCGAGGCCCAACTTACGATTTCTTAACCAACAGCCCGTAAACCACATGTCGGTTTATGCTTGGTTCGCAGGGGAAGATAAGTGTCAAGTTTCCGCGGATAAATACGAAATTTTAAAGATAATAACGAAGATCGGAAAAAATGGAATATCTCCATTTTTATGCTATGGCGGCTTAAGGGCAGAAGAGGAAAGCGTGAAACGACCTTGGAGCCAGTATATAAAGGGTCCCAGGCGAGAGGCATGAGGGGGGACTTTCAGAGCAAACTTAGCACTTAGAGCAATTTTAGGCAATTTTTCGTTTTTGTTATTCGAGCTGCGACTCAATTAGGTTTTTTGCCGTCTTGGGTTTTAGAACTAGGAATTTCGCCGACAGCTCTCGTAGCCCAGGCAGTTACCTTGTTGTAAACGCTCAAACACAGATTCGGAATAAGAATTATCTTGCTCTCTTTTTCTATTTCTTATTTCATTACTGTTATCGTTTCGTGTGGTATTAGCAGATATCCGGGACCTCTGGGAAATTAGGGTTTTCCTAGTTTCCTTAATTAAACGGAAATCGACAGTGCGAATTTCGGTTCCCAAAGTTTGGCGCTAGAAGGAGGGGGGACACGGAACAATCTAACCCGCAAAAACCACTCAACGATCAGGAACGATATGCAAGACTCAACGTGCGCGAACGTCATCTCGTTCAAGGGGGGAGCAACGGTCAATCGAGCCAAACCTCAAAACGATCTCCTTGTTATCGAACTAACAATCCGAGATATCGACGTCGCAAGGGTGCTAATCGACACCGGAAGTTTGGTCGATATCATCTTCAAAGATACTCTCGAGAAAATGGGCATCGATCAATTCGAAATCGTGAAATACCATAGCCCACTACTGGGACTTTCGGGAGAAATGACCATGGCCTACGGATCGATTAATCTTGCAGCCAAAGCCGGAACCGTGACAAGAGTCACAGGGTTTCTAGTTGTTGACTGTCCTGCATCTTACAACGTTATCATGGGAACGCCATGGTTGAACGCCATGCGTGCCATCCCATCCACGTACCATCTTTGCCCCAAGTTTCCAACCCCTAACGGAATCGAGGTAATATGGGGAAACCCAAGAGTATCACAGGTGTGTTACGCCGCAGAAAAAAACGAAAAATACCAGACCTCGAGACAGTTCCGAGAAAAATGGAGAAAAAGGTCTCCGATCAAGGTTCGCGAAGTCAAGATTCGGCTGAACTCTACTGGAAGTCTTGTAACATCGCGGACCTAGAGGAAAAATGCGAACCAACTTGCGAGCATGTGGTCACAGTCTGTCTCGACGAAGCATCTCCGGAACGATGCGTCGAAATCGGAGCCAATCTCCGCGAGCCTTTGAGGACAGAGCT